>NC_133336.1:5528094-5558094 GCF_042186555.1 Aquarana catesbeiana
CCCTCATCTCTAATTATTTCCCCCCTCATCTCTAATTATATCCCCCCTCATCTCTAATTATATCCCCCCTCATCTCTAATTATATCCCCCCCCCCTCATCTCAAATTATATCCCCCCCCTCATCTCAAATCAATATCCCCCCATCATCTCTAATTAATATCCCCCCTTATCTCTAATTAATCCCCCCTCAACTCAAAATAAATCCCCCCCTCATCTCTAATTATATCCCCCCCCCTCATCTCTAATTATATCCCCCCCCTCATCTCTAATTATACCCCCCCCCTCATCTCTAATTATATCCCCCTTATCTCTAATTATATCCCCCCCATATCTCTAATTATATCCCTCCCTCATCTCTAATTATATCCCCCCCCTCATCTCTAATTATATCCCCCCCTCATCTCTAATTATATCCCCCCTCATCTCTAATTAAAATCCCCCCCAATCTCTAATTATATCCCCCCTCCTCATCTCTAATAATATCCCCCTCCTCATCTCTAATTATATCCCCCCCCTCAATCTCTAACTTATATCCCCCTCATCTCTACATTATATCCCCCCCTCATCTCAAATTAAATCCCCCCCTCATCTCTAATTATATCCCCCCCTCATCTCTAATTATATCCCCCCCCTCATCTCTAATTATATCCCCCCCTCATCTCTAATTATATCCCCCCTCATCTATAATTAAATCCCCCCCTCATCTCTAATTATATCCCCCCTCATCTATAATTATATCCCCCCTCATCTCTAATTATATCCCCCCTCATCTCTAATTATATCCCCCCTCATCTATAATTATATCCCCCCCTCATCTCTAATTATATCCCCCCTCATCTCTAATTATATCCCCCCTCATCTCTAATTATATCCCCCCTCATCTCTAATTATATCCCCCCCTCATCTATAATATATCCCCCCCTCATCTCTATTATATCCCCCCCTCATCATAATTATATCCCCCCCTCATCTAATTATATCCCCCCTCATCTCTAATTATATCCCCCTCATCTATAATATATCCCCCTCATCTCTAATTATATCCCCCTCATCTCTAATTATATCCCCCCTCATCTATAATTATATCCCCCCTCATCTCTAATTATATCCCCCCCTCATCTCTAATTATATCCCCCCCCTCATCTCTAATTATATCCCCCCCTCATCTCTAATTATATCCCCCCCTCATCTCAAATTATATCCCCCCTCATCTCTAATTATATCCCCCCTCATCTCTAATTATATCCCCCCCTCATCTCTAATTATATCCCCCCTCATCTCTAATTATATCCCCCCCTCATCTCTAATTATATCCCCCTCATCTCTAATTATATCCCCCCTCATCTCTAATTATATCCCCCCTCATCTCTAATTATATCCCCCCTCATCTCTAATTATATCCCCCCTCATCTCTAATTATATCCCCCCTCATCTATAATTATATCCCCCCCTCATCTCTAATTATATCCCCCCCTCATCTCTAATTATATCCCCCCTCATCTATAATTATATCCTCCCCTCATCTCTAATTATATCCCCCCTCATCTCTAATTATATCCCCCCTCATCTATAATTATATCCCCCCTCATCTCTGATTATATCCCCCCCTCATCTCTAATTATATCCCCCCCTCATCTCTAATTATATCCCCCCTCATCTCTAATTATATCCCCCCTCATCTCTAATTATATCCCCCCTCATCTATAATTATATCCCCTCTCATCTCTAATTATATCCCCCCTCATCTCTAATTATATCCCCCCTCATCTCTAATTATATCCCCCCTCATCTCTAATTATATCCCCCCTCATCTCTAATTATATCCCCCCTCATCTCTAATTATATCCCCCCTCATCTCTAATTATATCCCCCCCTCATCTCTAATTATATCCCCCCCCTCATCTCTAATTATATCCCCCCTCATCTCTAATTATATCCCCCCTCATCTCTAATTATATCCCCCTCATCTCTAATTATATCCCCCCCTCATCTCTAATTGTATCCCCCCTCATCTCTAATTGTATCCCCCATCATCTCTAATTATATCCCCCTTATCTCTAATTATATCCCCCCTCATCTCTAATTATATCCCCCCTCATCTCTAATTATATCCCCCCCCTCATCTCTTATTATATCCCCCCCCTCATCTCTAAATATATCCCCCCCTCATCTCTAATTATATCCCCCCCTCATCTCTAATTATATCCCCCCCCTCATCTCTAATTATATCCCCCCTCATCTCTAATTATATCCCCCCTTATCTCTAATTATATCCCCCCTTATCTCTAATTATATCCCCCCCTCATCTCTAATTATATCCCCCCCTCATCTCTAATTATATCCCCCCCCTCATCTCTAATTATATCCCCCCTCATCTCTAATTATATCCCCCCTTATCTCTAATTATATCCCCCCTTATCTCTAATTATATCCCCCCCATATCTCTAATTATATCCCCCCCCAATCTCTAATTATATCCCCCTCCTCATCTCTAATTATATCCCCCTCCTCATCTCTAATTATATCCCCCCCCCTCATCTCTAATTATATCCCCCTCATCTCTAATTATATCCCCCCTCATCTCTAATTATATCCCCCCCATATCTCTAATTATATCCCCCCCAATCTCTAATTATATCCCCCTCCTCATCTCTAATTATATCCCCCTCCTCATCTCTAATTATATCCCCCCCCCTCATCTCTAATTATATCCCCCTCATCTCTAATTATATCCCCCCTCATCTCTAATTATATCCCCCTCATCTCTAATTATATCCCCCCTCATCTCTAATTATATCCCCCTCATCTCTAATTATATCCCCCCCTCATCTCTAATTATATCCCCCCCTCATCTATAATTATATCCCCCCCCTCATCTATAATTATATCCCCCTCATCTCTAATTATATCCCCCCTCATCTATAATTATATCCCCCCCTCATCTATAATTATATCCCCCCCTCATCTATAATTATATCCCCCTCATCTCTAATTATATCCCCCCTCATCTATAATTATATCCCCCCCTCATCTCTGATTATATCCCCCCTCATCTCTAATTATATCCCCCCCTCATCTCTAATTATATCCTCCCTCATCTCTAATTACATCCCCCCTCATCTATAATTATATCCCCCCCTCATCTCTAATTATATTCCCCCTCATCTCTAATTATATCCCCCCTCATCTCTAATTATATCCCCCCCTCATCTCTAATTATATCCTCCCTCATCTCTAATTACATCCCCCCTCATCTATAATTATATCCCCCCCTCATCTCTAATTATATTCCCCCTCATCTCTAATTATATCCCCCCCTCATCTCTAATTATATCCCCCCCTCATCTCTAATTATATCCCCCCTCATCTCTAATTATATCCCCCCTCATCTATAATTATATCCCCCCCTCATCTCTAATTATATCCCCCCTTATCTCTAATTAAATCCCCCCCAATCTCTAATTATATCCCCCTCCTCATCTCTAATTAGATCCCCCCTCATCTCTAATTATATCCCCCCTCTAGTTATAACCCCCAAATATATCCCCCCTCTCATCTCCAATTACCCCCCCCCCCACCCCAATATATCCCCCCTTCATCCTCACTGATAACCCCTTCCCCCCCAAAATATATTTCCCCCTCATCTCCAATTATATCCCCCCCAATATATCCCCCTTCATCTCTACTGATACCCCCCCCCCAAAATATATCCCCCCCTTCATCTCCACTTATCCCCCCCTTCATCTCCACTGATACTCCCCCAATATATCCCCCCTCATCTCCACTGATACCCCCCCCAATATATCCTCCTCTTCATCTTCACTGATACCCCCCCCCCCTTATCTCCACTGAGTTGTGTGTGAATGAGCCCCTTAGCAGTCGTGTGATTGGACGCCCTCAGTACAGGCATTTTCATAATGCGAGTTCAGCAGGTGGGGGGCGCTGTGCCCAGAAAGTGGCGGTGCCCCCCCCCCCCCCCCCGGATTGATATCCCAGCTCCGCGGTGTGACGTTATCAGGATTCCCTGTCTATGTTCAAACTTTGTTTTTCAGGGAAGAGGAGGATGAAGACGTCACACAAATCCCCATAATAAAGGAGGTGAGTCCCGGGAAATCATCATGAGATACAATGTATGTAATGTGTCATTGTAACTCTTCCAGGTATTTATCCCCCCCCCCCCCCCCCCCGACAATGCCTTCATCTGCTTTTCTCTGCAGAAAAGTGGGGCCACCTTTGTTTAGGCATCACCCAGGGTCATCCAGTTCTTACCTGCATTCACAAATGTCTGACACAGATCAGCCCCTGCTGCAGCCTCACACCTTGTGACTTGCTGCAACCTCTGATCACAAGGGAAAAGGGGACTGAGGAAATGCTTCCTCCTGCCTGCAGCTGACTGATAAAAGCATCTGAAACCATTTTTCTGCTTGAGTTCTAGGCTGCTGGGAAGATTTTGGACAGAAGTAAAAACACTCTGCAGAAGACGCTGGTTCTGAAAAAAGAGGTGGAATATGATCGCATCAGCCAGGAACTGGTTTACAAAAGGCAGGAGTTCAGCGAGCGCATGCAGGAGCTGGAGGCGCGGAGGGAGGAGCATAAGCTGAAAGAGAAAGAGGTGAGGAAACTACATGACATATTTCTGACCCCTGCACTCTGTACATTACATACTCCTGACCCCTGCACTCTGTACATTACATACTCCTGACCCCTGCACTCTGTACATTACATACTCGTGACCCCTGCACTCTGTACATTACATACTCCTGACCCCTGCACTCTGTACATTACATACTCCTGACCCCTGCACTCTGTACATTACATACTCGTGACCCCTGAACATTATATACTCCTGACCCCTGCACTCTATACCATACATACTCCTGACCCCTGAACATTATATACACCTGACCCCTGCGCTGTGAACATCACTAAGGCTGCTTATACACTGAAAGCGCCGCCCGTTAGCGCTAAAGCATGGCTCATTTTAGCGGCACTTCACCACTGTTTAGGTGGTGCTTTTGCGCCGCTTTTTAGCTGCTAGCGGGGCGCTTTTAACCCCAAGGAAGGCGTTAAAAACACCCATGTTGCGGCGCTTCCGAAGTGCAATGGGCTGGGGGCGTATTGGGAGCTCTAAATACAGCAATCCCAACCTGCCCAAAAGATGCTGCCTGCAGGTCATTTCCTAACGTTCCGCATGCGCACCGCCCCAAAGTGAAAAGTCACCCTGAAATGAATGGGAGGCGGTTTTCAGGCGCGATTCAGAGGCTATTTCCAGCGCTAAAACGCCTGAAAACCGCCTCAGTGTGAAAGGGGTCTTACTGTACTGACCCCTTTATTCTATACATTACATACCGCTGACCCCTGCACTCTCTGTATTACCCACTCCTGACCCCTGCACTGAGCTCTCATAGACGGAACCAGCCCCTGATCATGTGATCATTGTGACAGCCAATCACAGATGGAGTCTGGATGAACCCTCCGCACACGTCTATACACCCTTCTTCTCAAACCTTGCAATAAAAAAAAACGGGGATTTTGCTAGGAAGGGTGATGTGCGGAGGGTTCATCCAGTATTTCTGGTGGTAACATGCGGTCACACCCCTTTGGCATCTGATTACAAGTTCCTGGGATCTGAGCACAGGTGTATCTTATTCAGCCAATCACAGGGATCCCCTGATCGGCCAGTTCTTCCTGTCTCCACCCCTCCATCAGGTGATAGGCACCCTGTCTCTGTCCCTCCATCAGATGATAGGCACCCTGTCTCTGCCCCTCTATCAGATGATAGGCATCCTGTCTCTGCCCCCTCCATCAGATGATAGGCACCCTGTCTCTGCCCCTCTATCAGATGATAGGCACCCTGTCTCTGCCCCCCCCCCCCCATCAGATGATAGACACCCTGTCTCTGCCCTTCCATCAGATGATAGGCACCCTGTCTCTGTCCCTCCATCAGATGATAGGCACCCTGTCTCTGCCCCCCCCCCCCCATCAGATGATAGACACCCTGTCTCTGCCCTTCCATCAGATGATAGGCACCCTGTCTCTGCCCCTCTATCAGATGATAGGCACCCTGTCTCTGCCCCTCTATCAGATGATAGGCACCCTGTCTCTGCCCCTCTATCAGATGATAGGCACCCTGTCTCTGCCCCCCCCCCCCCCCCATCAGATGATAGACACCCTGTCTCTGCCCTTCCATCAGATGATAGGCACCCTGTCTCTGCCCCTCTATCAGATGATAGGCACCCTGTCTCTGCCCCTCTATCAGATGATAGGCACCCTGTCTCTGCCCCTCTATCAGATGATAGGCACCCTGTCTCTGCCCCCCCCCCCCCATCAGATGATAGACACCCTGTCTCTGCCCTTCCATCAGATGATAGGCACCCTGTCTCTGTCCCTCCATCAGATGATAGGCACCCTGTCTCTGCCCCCCCCCCCCCCCCCATCAGATGATAGACACCCTGTCTCTGCCCTTCCATCAGATGATAGGCACCCTGTCTCTGCCCCTCTATCAGATGATAGGCACCCTGTCTCTGCCCCTCTATCAGATGATAGGCACCCTGTCTCTGCCCCTCTATCAGATGATAGGCACCCTGTCTCTGCCCCTCTATCAGATGATAGGCACCCTGTCTCTGCCCCTCTATCAGATGATAGGCACCCTGTCTCTGCCCACTCCATCAGATGATAGGCACCCTGTCTCTGCCCCTCCATCAGATGATAGGCACCCTGTCTCTGCCCCTCCATCAGATGATAGGCACCCTGTCTCTGCCCCCCCCCCCCCCCCATCAGATGATAGACACCCTGTCTCTGCCCCCTCCATCAGATGATAGACACCCTGTCTCTGCCCCTCCATCAGCTGATAGGTACCTTGTCTCTGCCCCTCCATCAGCTGATAGGCAAGTGATAACTTACGCGTTTTTGGGGGGCAGAGAATCCACCTTTTATGAGGGCTTTAAAAATGTACGAAAAGTGTCTAAAAACACAACAAAGCTTCGGGACGAAGAATTCTTAGCCTGGTGATAAAATAGTGAATGTTCCCGTCATTAGCAGAAGTTCCCCAATGAAGGGGGGGAGGGGTTATCTGTCCCCAAAACGCATTGGAAATATCCTCACCATTTACAGATAGGATCATCTTTTTTTTTTTTTTTTTTTATATGACTACTCATGGATTTCTTAGCCCCTATCTTTAGGGAGGCCCCCCAGTTCTGTGGTGAGATGCTGAATCCAAGCCAATAGCTGATTTCTAGATAGTATAGGATCCAAGGCGCTGAGTCAGTGTCCAGCGCCTTGGATCCTACATACCATGACTATCTACTATAACCGGGGGGGGTTGGTGGGTCACATGACTAGCGCCATTTATATGCATTTCTTTCCAGCATTTATCTTGCAATTTCCTCTGCATTTTACCCGGATGTAACTCTTCCTGAATTCCTATTCCGCAGTTTGGAGAGAAAGCTGAGAAGTTCGAAAAGTTCCTAAAGGACAGCGAAGCCAAACAGCGCCGGGCGATGGTGAGATACCAAGCCGAGTCCCGGCAGAACGATCTGCGCAAAACTGAGATCCAACAACTGGCCGAGCAACTCGAAGAGAAGAGAGTCAGGTAGGTTACCCTGTGCAACTTAATATGAGGGTTAGGGGCTACTGAACACTTACCTAGTATGGTTCCATGGCTTCATGTGACTACCCAGAACTATACCAGAGCATGCTGGAAATAAGGCAGATGTAGTGGCCATGATAAGTTGGTGGCTTTGCCCCCCTGCAAGATCCTTCCCCCCCCCCCTCCATACCTACCCCTCCCTAACTCCTATAATCCCTCCTCCACACCTACCCTTCCATCAACTCCTGCAGCCCCCCCTCCCCCTCACACCTACTCCTAACCCGACTCCTGTAACTACCCTTCCTTCATATTCCTCCACACCTACCCCTCCCCCAACTCTTGCAACCCCTCCTCCACACCTACTCTTCTCCCAACTCCTATAACCCCTCCTTCCACCGTCTCCTGTAACCACCCCCCCCTTAACACCTACCCATTGCCTAACTTCTAGAATTCCTCCTCCACACCTTTTGTCTCCCCATTATTCCAACTTATATAACCCCTCCTCTATACCTACCCTTCCCTCCAACCCCTGCAACCCTTCCTCAACACCCCCCCCCCAACCCCCCCCCCCCCCAGCACCTGTACCCCCTCATAAAAAATTGACCAGAGACCATTACAGAGAAGTGGGAAGGATTGGCTCTGTCCAGGTCTCAACCTGACTAGAGGTAGAACATCCACGAGTCACGTCCTTCCAAGAGGAGCCATTTTTCCCCACCATTACTCATTGACAACCAGGGAATTTGGATCTGGTTTGGTATGCCCTATGGCGCTCTGGGTGCAGCCACCACCTCTTCTATCCCTCACCAAGCCACTGCCTCTTCTACCCCTCCCCTCACCGAGCCACCACCTCTTCTACCCCTCACCAAGCCACCGCTTCTTCTACCCCTCCCCTCACCAAGCCACCGCTTCTTCTACCCCTCCCCTCACCGAGCCACCGCCTTTTCTACCCCTCCCCTCACCGAGCCACCACCTCTTCTACCCCTACTATCACCGAGCCACCGCCTCTTCTACCCCTCACCTCGCCACCGCCTCTAATAAACCCTCCCCTTACCTCGCCACCACCTCTTCTAAACCCTCCCCTCACCGAGCCACCGCCTTTTCTACCCCTCCCCTCACTGAGCCACCGCCTCTTCTACCCCTCCCCTCACCGAGCCACCGCCTCTTTTACCCCTCCCCTCACTGAGCCACCGCCTCTTCTACCCCTACTATCACCTCACCACCGCCTCTAATAAACCCTCACCTTACCTCGCCACCACCTCTTCTACCCCTCCCCTCACTGAGCCACCGCCTCTTCTACCCCTCCCCTCACTGAGCCACCGCCTCTTCTACCCCTCCCCTCACCGAGCCACCGCCTCTTTTACCCCTCCCCTCTACCAGGCCACCGCCTCTTTTACCCCTCCCCTCACCAAGCCACTGCCTCTTTTACCCCTCCCCTCACCAAGCCACCGCCTCTTTTACCCCTCACCAAGCCACCGCCTCTTCTACCCCTCCCCTCACCAAGCCACCGCCTCTTTTACCCCTCCCCTCACCAGGCCACCGCCTCTTTTACCCCTCTCCTCACCAAGCCACCGCCTCTTTTACCCCTCTCCTCACCAAGCCACCGCCTCTTTTACCCCTCCCCTCACCAAGCCACCGCCTCTTTTACCCCTCCCCTCACCAAGCCACCGCCTCTTTTACCCCTCCCCTCACCAAGCCACCGCCTCTTCTACCCCTCCCCTCACCAAGCCACCGCCTCTTTTACCCCTCCCCTCACCAGGCCACCGCCTCTTTTACCCCTCTCCTCACCAAGCCACCGCCTCTTTTACCCCTCCCCTCACCAAGCCACCGCCTCTTTTACCCCTCCCCTCACCGAGCCACCGCCTCTTTTACCCCTCCCCTCACCGAGCCACCGCCTCTTTTACCCCTCCCCTCACCAAGCCACCGCCTCTTTTACCCCTCCCCTCACCGAGCCACCGCCTCTTTTACCCCTCCCCTCATCGAGCCACCGCCTCTTCTACCCCTCCCCTTACCTCATTGTCTATCTGCAGTGAGGAAATTGCGGGGAAAGCTCCGGGCCGGAATGAGGAATAATATAAAATCTTTTCTCCTTCTGTAGACAGCGGACGCTCCAGAAACGGGTGAAGAGGAATAAAATCTACGAAGAGTTCTTGTTAAAGATGGTGGAGAAGGTCCCGGACAGTAAGTGATCGGTGACCGGAACCGGCAAGCCGCCGGGTAATCGCTTGTCCCGCCATAGATCTCCCCAAATGTCCTCTTCTTCCCTCCTCTCTATTGTAATCACAGACTGAGAGAATTCCTCCACTTCCATTGCTGAACAATCGCTCTGAAAATGCTGAAAATTTCCTGGCTATGAAGAATATCCAAAGTCTCCGGAACTTTCCAAGTCCCTGACCCAGAACCGATCAGGCCGGACTTCACCGGCTGCACACTTCTTCTGGGCCAGGGACTCGGAAATGTCCAACAGCCAGGCAACTAACTGGGATTCTCAGAACGAGGAAAGCAATAACAACTAGACGAGCAGGACAAAAAAATGTTCTTTAATTTGTTTTTTAAATACTTTAGTTGTGTTTATTCGTTTTTCGAATTCTATTTGAATTTTCCGAATTCAGGCGAATTGAATTCAGTTCAACCGAATTCGGAAAATTTGAATTGGCATTCGACTTCACATTTATTCTATTCGAATTTCAGAAGGTTATATTCTATTTTATTCTATTCTTTTATTTTCTATTCTATTATTTTCTATTCTGTTCCCCTATTTTCTATTGTATTTTACTCTATTCTTTTCCAATTATTTGATTTTCTATTCTTTTCTGTTGCTTTATTTTCTATTCTTTTATTTTCTATTCTGATCCCTTATTTACTATTCTATTCTATGCTGTTTTACTCTATTCTTTTCTATTCTATTCCAAATATTTGATTTTCTATTCTATTCTTTTATATTCCTTTTATTTTCTATTATATTTTATTCTATTCTTTTATTTTCTAATCTATTTCTTTCTTTTCTATTCTATTCCTTTATATTCTATCCCTTTTTCTGTCTATTCAAATTCGATTTGAATCAAATTTGAATTCTGGTCGAAATTCGTTTCATTATTTCGGATTTGTTTAACCACTTAAGGACCGGAAGGATTTACCCACATCCTGACCAGGCCATGTTTTTTGCGATACAGCGCTGCGTCGCTTTAACTGACAATTGCGCAGTCGTGCGACGTTGTACCCAAACAAAATTGACGTCTTTTTTTTTTTTTCCCCCCCTGCAAATAAATATTGCTTTTTTGGTGGTATTTGATCACCTGTGCACTTTTTATTGTTTGCACTATAAACAAAAAAAGAGCGATAACTGTGAAAAAAAAAAAATAACATTGTTTTTTTTTTTTTTTTACTTTTTGCTATAATACATATCCACAAAAAATATGAAAAAAAAACAAATTTCTTTATTAGTTTAGGCCGATATGTATTCTTCTACATATTTTTGGTAAAAAAAAAAAAAAAATGGCAATAAGTGTATGTTGATTGGTTTGCGCAAAAGTTATTGCGTCTACAAAATAGGGAATAGATTTATGGCATTTTTATTATTATTATTATTATTATTATTAATAATAATAATAATAATTTTAAAATATCACTGATCGATGTCAGTACTAGTAAAAATAAATAAATACATTAATATTAATAAATATATATATATATATATATATATATATATATAAAATATAATAACCCCTTCCCTGCCAGTGTCATTAGTACAGTGACAGTGCATATTTTTAGCACTGATCACTGTAATAAGGTCACTGGTTCCCAAAACAGTGTCAAAAATGTCAGTTAGATGTCCGATCTGTTCGCCACAATGTCGCAGTCCCGCTACAAAAATCACTGATCGCTGCCATTACTAGTAAAAATAAATAAATATTGTTGTTATATTAAACACAAACAACAACAACAATATATATATATATATATATATATTGTTGTTGTTGTTTGTGTTTATATATATATATATATATATATATATATATATATATATATATATATATATATATATATATATATATATATATATATATATATATATATATATATATATATCTCTCAACAATATTTATTTATTTTTACTAGTAATGGCAGCGATCAGTGATTTTTGTAGCGGGACTGCGACATTGTGGCGGACAGATCGGACATCTAACTGACATTTTTGACACTTTTTTGGGAACCAGTGACCTTATTACAGTGATCAGTGCTAAAAATATGCACTGTCACTGTACTAATGACACTGGCAGGGAAGGGGTTAACATCAGGGGACGATCAAAGGGGTTAAGTGTGTTCCCTGCAGGTGTGTTCTAACTGTATGGGGGATGGGCTTCCGGGCCAAACACACAGATCCAACTTCCTATATGGCAGGTAAATTCATTACTATTGTAATTCAGATACATCCGAATTTCCGAATAGCGAAGAATTCCTCCAAATTTCAATCCGGAATGAAACGAGCCGCACATATCTAATAGCAGCCTCCGAGGTTTTGGACACCTAGAGGCTGCCGTGAGCCGGGTACTTCTGACAGGCGAAGTATGGCGGTTCTGGATATATTTTATTAATGTTTAACGGTCAGGAGTAAATTTTTTTTATTTTTCAAATAATTTTTCTAATCAGGTAGACATAAAATTTTAGCACAGGAACGTTTTTGTAATCTCATTTTCAGCCAGCAGCTTTAGCTTCCCTTTTCATGTTTTCAAGACCTTCCTTATCTGCATTGCAGACAGAAGTCCGTTGTTTATAGAGCTCAGTAGCTCAAGCTGAGATTTACACCAGTGAATAAGTCTAAACAGTGACTCCTCCCCCTTTCCCCTGTACGGCTCCCTTTCAATCAGTGCCTGAAAGGAGGTAACTGCTGCTGTGTTCTCTGGGAATCCTTTGTCACAGCTGCACCTCGTATTAAATGTAAAACAAAGATTTATTATTGGAAGTAAAAAAAATAGATAGAAAACGTCAGTTTAAAAATCTGTCAACTTGAAAGATGAAAAATAAAATTGACCTGAGACCAGAAGAGGGAAGGATGGGGATCTGACTATATAGTAGACATGTGCAATTCGTTTAGTTCCGAATTAGTTTCTTAACGAATTTTGACAAATCCAATATTTCCGAAATTTCGAATTTCAGAATTTTAAAATTTTTGAAATTTCGGAACTTCAAAATTTGGAAATTCAAAAGTTCGAAATTAGGAAATTCGAATATTCGAAATTTCATAAATTTAAAAACTCAAACATTTGGAAATTTGAAAATCCAAAAATAAGAATGAAAATCTGAAAATTCTAAAGAATGACTGAAAATTCAAAAACCCGAAAATCTGAAATAATAACTGAATAATAATAAATATTAAATTATAGGTATTGGAATTTCTTTTCAAATGTGGCTGTTAGTGAACGTAACGAATACGAATTTATCCGAAGTTACAAATTATCCGAAAATAACGAATGCCGCATCTAAACGAATGGAATGTAACAAAATAATAAATAACAATAATAAAACCTTTTTATTATTATTATTTATTATTAGTTTGTTCCATTCCATTTGTTTAGACGCGGCATTCTTTATTTCGGATAATTTCGGATAAATTTGTATTTATTACGTTCACTAACAGTCAAATTTGAAAGGAAATTCCAATACCTAGAATTTAATAGTTAGTTATTATTTCGAATTTTACTGATTTTTCTTTTTTTTTTTCGTATTTTTCGAATTTTCGAAAAGAGCAAAAAAAAACCGAATGAAACGAAAACGAACACATTTTTTTGTCAGTGCACATGTCTACTATATAGGTAGAGCTGCACAATCCAGGCCCCACATTTCTCAGCGGGGCAGGTATTGCACCAATGCTTCATGTTGGACCCCATCTGATGGAGTTTCCTCTCTGTCCCCCCCCGGTGATTAGATTATTTGGAGTATGGAGTGGATTCTCCGGTGAAAGCCATTATCAGACGCTACGAGACTCTGTTCCTAACCAATGAGAATCTGGTGAATAACCTGACGATCCTCGCCGATGAAAACGAGAGCGCGCAGTACAGCCTGGAGGCGCTGAAGAGACAACACGACACGGCGAAACTGGTAATCACACTGTCTGCCTAACTCTGCGATAAGCAATGTGTCCCTTCCTGAAAATGCTGTCAGCTGCTTTTTTTTTTTTTCTCTCCAGAAGGTTGGCGCCATCTTTGCTCAGACATCATTCAGGGCCACCCCCTACTTTCTGGTCTGAGATGCCGGCTCAGAGATGAGACAATCCTGTTCTTGTACAGATCAGCCCCTGCTGCGCCCGTGGCGGAAGGAGGTTGTGTGCTGGGAATGCTCCCGGCACGCTGACCGAGCTGTCACCAATACCTTTTGGTCACAGTTTCTGATTGGGAGCCAGCAGGACACAGGACAGGCTCCTGATCATGTGACCAACCGCTGTGGGAGCCAATCACAATCATACAAAGTAGACATGTGCACTGACCAAAAATTGGTTCGTTTTCGTTTCATTCGTTTTTTTTGCTTTTTTCGGAAATTCGAGAATTCGAAAATTTAGAAAATTCGTATTTCGGAAATTCGAAAATTCAGAAATTTGGAAATTCGCAATTCAGAAATTGGAAAATTCGGAAATTACCCAATTTCGAATTTCCCAATTTCTGAATTTTCGAATTTCCGAAATACGAATTTTTGAATTCCGAATTTTCGGAATTCAGAAATCCGAAAATTCGAAAATCTGAAAAAAAGAAAGAAAATCAGTAAAATTCGAAATAATAATAAATATTAAATTATAGGTATTGGAATTTCCTTTCAAATTTGGCTGTTTGTGAACGTAACGAATACGAATTTATCTGAAGTTACGAATTATCCGAAATAACGAATGTCGCATCTAAAAAATGGAACAGAACAAATTAATAATAATAATAAAAAGGTTTTATTATTATTATTATTATTTATTATTATTAGATCGTTACGTTCCATTCGTTTAGATGCGGCAGTCGTTATTTCGGTTAAATTCGTATTCGTTACGTTCACAAACAGCCAAATTTAAAAGGAAATTCCAATACCTATAATTTAATAGTTATTATTTCAAATTTTACTGATTTTCTTTCATTTTTTCAGATTTTCGAATTTTTGAATTTCCGAATTTTCGAATTCCGAAAATTTGTCATTTCGGAAATTGAAAAATTCTGAAATTTCAGAATTAATTTGTCAAAATTCGGAACTAGACGAATTGCACATGTCTAATACAAAGCCCAGGCCATCTCTTGGGCATTAAATGCCACACAAAGGGGTGCCAGGAGGTGGCGCTGAGGGGTTCAGGTGCTGTAAACGTTTAGTTGTTTTTTCTCTTCAGGAGACTGCGGCTGCACCCGGCCCCCTCCGCAGGCGTTTTGTTGCCATGAAGTGAGCAGGCGGAATGCCGCAATAATTGCTTCCTTTGTTGTGGAATTCCGCTCTGAGAATTGAGCAATCTGTGTGCTGACAATTAAAGGATTACCGGGCGCCGGCGTGGAATCGGACGCGGCATGTTTCACATTCACCATTTATTACTGGATACAAATGTAATTGAATTCTTTATACACAGTTACAGTGAGAACAATGGGGGAATGGAAACATTTTCCCTCCCGCAGCTTCCAAACACAACAGGGAGGATTGCTGAGCTCAACGACAACCTTGGCGGCCCCCCCCCCTCCCCCGACAATCGCTCGATCCGTGTTGTCACCTCCGATCACCCACATTAGTATAGAAGGAGCGCACGCCACAAAACGGTTATTGTATATGAAGGGACGGCTTTCATTTATTATATAGGGGCAGATTTATAAAGCAGCGGATGTGATATTCACCCAACATTCACCGCAGGTGAATCCTACCAGTACTTGAGATTAGTAACCTTCAGTCACCTTCAGCCAATGATTGGTGAATGTCACATTCACTGCTAATAACTGTACCCCTAAAGGCCCGTACACACGATCCGAAAGTCGGACTAAAAATTCCGCTTTTGAGGCGATCGTATGATAATCGGATTGTTAGTACACAGCATGCGATTGAGCTACAGTTCCATGTGTTTTATTTGAGTGTTGGTGTTCTAGACTATTGGCACTTCATTTTATTCGTATTAATATTATTATTTAGGTGTTATTATTATTATTAATATTACTATTAAACAGGATTTATATTATTATTATTTTTTATTATTATAATTATACAGGGTTTAAATGTATTATATAATAATAATAATAATAATAATAATAATAAGATGGATATTATAATTCAAGATCTATATTATTCAGAGTTATTATTTTTAATATTACTATTATACAGGATTTATATTATTATTTTTTATTATAATTATACAGGATTTATATTATTATTATTTTTTATTATAATTATACAGGGTTTATAATATTATTATTTTTTATTATTATAATTATACAGGGTTTAAATGTAGTAGTAGTATTATTATTATTATTATTATTATATAAGATCGATATTATAATTCAAGATCTATATTATTCTGAGTTATTATTTTTAATATTACTATTATACAGGATTTATATTATTATTTTTTATTATAATTATACAGCATTTATATTATTATTATTTTTTATTATAATTATACAGGGTTTATATTATTATTATTTTTTATTATTATAATTATACAGGGTTTAAATGTATTATTATTATTATTATTATTATATAAGATCGATATTATAATTCAAGATTTATATTATTCTGAGTTATTATTTTTAATATTACTATTATACAGGATTTAATTATTATTTTTTATTATAATTATACAGGATTTATATTATTATTATTTTTTTTATTATAATTATACAGGGTTTATATTATTATTATTTTTTATTATAATTATACAGGGTTTATATTATTATTATTTTTTATTATTATAATTATACAGGGTTTAAATTTTTTATTATTATTATACGAGATCTATATAATATAATTATTAATTAATTCAAAATTTATATTATTCAGGTCTACATTATAATTCAAGATTTATATTATTCTGAGTTATTATTTTTAATATTACTATTATACAGGATTTATTATTATTATTCAGGGTCTATATTATTAAAGATTTTATTTTTTATTATTCGGGGTTTATGTTTTTATTACTCAGGATTATTTTTATTCTTCTGGGTTTATGTTATTATTTTTAATTATTATTTTTCAGGATTATTATTCTAAGGCCTCTTGCACACTGCAGCTTGAAAAATTTATGGCTTTTTTTTTTACTAGTAATGGTGGTGATCTGCGATTGTTTTTTTTTTTTTTTTTTTTTTTAACGGTATTGCGACAGACACATTGGACACTTTTGACACTTTTTTGGGACCATTGACAATGAAACAGCGATCAGTGCTATAAAAATGCACTGATTACTGTGTAAATGACACTGGTAGGGAAGGGGTTAACACTAGGGGGCGATCAAGGGGTTAACTGCGTTCCCTCAGCGTGTTCTAACTGTAGGGGGATAGGATTGACTAGGAAAGGAGACATATCGTTTTTCCTACTTAGTAGGAACAATCGATATTGCTCCTCGGCTCTGACAGCACAGGGATTTGTTTTACACACACAAATCCCCGTGCTGAAGCTCGTGCACGCGATTGCGCATGGCCGGTGGGCACGCGCATCGGGTTTCCATGCGCGCCCTCTGGTGGCCGAAAAGCAAAAGGATGTACCGGTATGAGATTTCACCCAGGGAAGCCATTCTGCCCCAGTATATGTGCGTGAGCCGGTCGGGAACCGGTTTTAAAGGAACACTACTCTACATGTTAAATAAAATGAATTGATAATGAACCTTCCTAGTCTCCATGATTAAGCCCCTTTTGAGCGAAACGCGTCGAAGCCAGGTGAATGAGAGGCGGGATTATTCAGTGGATCTGTGTGGCCGGAATGAAGTTTGTGAGCACTATGACATCATCAGTGTGTGGCCCTTGTCTTCCTTTTGGGGATACTTTTTGTAGAGTGGGGACTCACTCCAAGGTGGGCACCCGATGTAGACCAGAAGATTAAGGAGGAGTCCGAGTCATTATTTACAGCAGTAGTAGGGAAAGGTTAATCCTAAAAGTCGCACATTACAGCAAGGCCCTGTAAGGAGGTGTATGACAGCCTCAGCTCGGGCTCCAACCAGGCCACACCCCCCGTGTTTTGACTCCGCCCCCTGAGCGTAATCATGCATTTACTGCAGGTTCTATTAACTAGGCTGAGATGATGTCATCAATCTGGAAGCATTCCCCCCACCCCCCAAGTGATAAGACAGTACATTGTAAAATTGTAGAAAAGGGAGGTGTTCTGTAGTCCTGCCCTAGGTTGCCAATGTCTCTCCTCTATAGATCCAGTACAGTGGGTAAGCGTTGTCACCCTCGGACAGGAAGTGTGTTACTGGCAGGATCACCAGGTGAAAATAAAGCAAAAAAAACCCCAAAAAAACCAGAATAATAAAACAAATGCAGCCGCCACATCTAAGGACTGGCAGCTGCGATCGGTTTTTGTTCCTGGGTTTGGATACACTGTAACCCGGTTTGTGTCCTCAGACGATGACCAGCGAGTTGTCCCGGCTGCAGTTGGACTTTGACCGGCTACAGGAGAAGAGCAAACAGCTGGAACTGACCTTCAACCTGGAGAAGAGCCAATTCAGGAACCAGGTCAGTCAGCGGGTCAATTAAAGCAGAACTCCAAGATAGGCAATATTGTCTAAATACGGGAGGTGTGTCCTGATACCTGAATCCCGGGGGGGGGTCTAGTTATAAAAACTTTGTCATGGGAATATCTCAGCGTTTGCACAGCCCCCACACATAATCCCTGTATGTGTCTAATATGTGTATTTCCTGTGATTGTCAGCTCCATCTAGTGGCCATAATTCAGCATTTTCCTGACATACAGAATTCGGGAAAATACCACATTATTGCCACTAGATGGAGCTGACAAATTAGACTGAGGTCTCGGGGGTTGTTTCCAGAAAGTTTTGCTCAGCTTTTAAGCGTCATTGGGAGTGTAATGGATGGGGGAGGGGCGGGGTTAGAGTTTTGTGATTGAATTGATGCAGAACTTTCCATTCTCTTCAATCCGCAGAGTGTGGAGATTGGGAGTCTGCTATTGGCTGTGATTAACCTGGCTGAGCAGTGCCAGATGAAGCATTATGGACCTCTGGCCGAAGTCGACCTCACCGAGAAACTGGATATGGTCAAAGTGAGAGCCGAATTCTACACCGAGCATTGCGGGTTCATATTATTAGGACTTTTGTTTTAATGTCAAAGCTGAAAATGAAACCCGGACCTCCATACCGACCATCATACAGACCTCCATACCGACCATCATACAGACCTCCATACTGACCTCCACACAGACCTCCATACCGACCATCATACAGACCTCCATACCGACCATCATACAGACCTCCGTACCGACCTCCATACCGACCATCATACAGACCTCCATACCGACCATCACACAGACCTCCATACTGACCATCATACCGACCATCATACAGACCTCCATACCGACCATCATACAGACCTCCATACTGACCATCATACAGACCTCCATACCGACCATCATACAGACCTCCATACCGACCATCATACAGACCTCCATACCGACCATCATACAGACCTCCGTACCGACCTCCATACCGACCATCATACAGACCTCCATACCGACCATCACACAGACCTCCATACTGACCATCATACCGACCATCATACAGACCTCCATACCGACCATCATACAGACCTCCATACTGACCATCATACAGACCTCCATACCGACCATCATACAGACCTCCATACCGACCATCATACAGACCTCCATACCGACCATCATACAGACCTCCATACCGACCATCATACAGACCTCCATACCGACCATCATACCGACCTCCACACAGACCTCCATACCGACCTCCACACAGACCTCCATACCGACCATCATACAGACCTCCGTACCGACCTCCATACCGACCATCATACAGACCTCCGTACCGACCTCCATACCGACCATCATACAGACCTCCGTACCGACCTCCATACCGACCATCATACAGACCTCCATACTGACCATCATACCGACCATCATACAGACCTCCATACCGACCATCATACAGACCTCCATACTGACCATCATACAGACCTCCATACTGACCATCATACCGACCATCATACAGACCTCCATACTGACCTCCACACAGACCTCCATACCGACCATCATACAGACCTCCATACAGACCTCCGTACCGACCTCCGTACCGACCTCCGTACCGACCTCCGTACAGACCTCCATACAGACCTCCATACCGACCATCATACAGACCTCTGTACCGACCATCATACAGACCTCCATACCGACCATCATACAGACCTCCATACCGACCATCATACAGACCTCCATACCGACCATCATACAGACCTCCATACTGACCTCCACACAGACCTCCATACCGACCATCATACAGACCTCCATACCGACCATCATACAGACCTCCATACCGACCATCATACAGACCTCCATACCGACCATCATACAGACCTCCATACTGACCTCCACACAGACCTCCATACCGACCATCATACAGACCTCCATACCGACCTCCATACAGACCTCCATACAGACCTCCGTACCGACCTCCGTACAGACCTCTGTACCGACCATCATACAGACCTCCATACCGACCATCATACAGACCTCCATACCGACCATCATACAGACCTCCATACCGACCATCATACAGACCTCCATACTGACCTCCACACAGACCTCCATACCGACCATCATACAGACCTCCATACCAACCATCATACAGACCTCCATACAGACCTCCATACAGACCTCCATACCGACCATCATACAGACCTCCGTACCGACCATCATACAGACCTCCATACCGACCATCATACAGACCTCCATACCGACCATCATACAGACCTCCATACTGACCTCCACACAGACCTCCATACCGACCATCATACAGACCTCCATACCGACCATCATACAGACCTCCATACAGACCTCCGTACCGACCTCCGTACCGACCTCCATACAGACCTCCATACAGACCTCCATACCGACCATCATACAGACCTCCATACCGACCATCATACAGACCTCCATACCGACCATCATACAGACCTCCATACCGACCATCATACAGACCTCCATACTGACCTCCACACAGACCTCCATACCGACCATCATACAGACCTCCATACCGACCATCATACAGACCTCCATACAGACCTCCGTACCGACCTCCGTACCGACCTCCATACAGACCTCCATACAGACCTCCATACCGACCATCATACAGACCTCTGTACCGACCATCATACAGACCTCCATACCGACCATCATACAGACCTCCATACCGACCATCATACAGACCTCCATACCGACCATCATACAGACCTCCATACCGACCATCATACAGACCTCCATACCGACCTCCACACAGACCTCCATACCGACCTCCACACAGACCTCCATACCGACCATCATACAGACCTCCGTACCGACCTCCATACCGACCATCATACAGACCTCCGTACCGACCTCCATACCGACCATCATACAGACCTCCATACCGACCATCACACAGACCTCCATACTGACCATCATACCGACCATCATACAGACCTCCATACCGACCATCATACAGACCTCCATACTGACCATCATACAGACCTCCATACTGACCATCATACCGACCATCATACAGACCTCCATACTGACCTCCACACAGACCTCCATACCGACCATCATACAGACCTCCATACAGACCTCCGTACCGACCTCCGTACCGACCTCCATACAGACCTCCATAGAGACCTCCATACCGACCATCATACAGACCTCTGTACCGACCATCATACAGACCTCCATACTGACCTCCACACAGACCTCCATACCGACCATCATACAGAGCTCCATACCGACCATCATACAGACCTCCATACAGACCTCCATACCGACCTCCGTACCGACCTCCATACAGACCTCCATACAGACCTCCATACCGACCATCATACAGACCTCTGTACCGACCATCATACAGACCTCCATACCGACCATCATACAGACCTCCATACCGACCATCATACAGACCTCCATACCGACCATCATACAGACCTCCATACTGACCTCCACACAGACCTCCATACCGACCATCATACAGACCTCCATACAGACCTCCATACCGACCATCATACAGACCTCTGTACCGACCATCATACAGACCTCCATACCGACCATCATACAGACCTCCATACCGACCATCATACAGACCTCCATACCGACCATCATACAGACCTCCATACCGACCATCATACAGACCTCCATACCGACCATCATACAGACCTCCATACTGACCTCCACACAGACCTCCATACCGACCTCCACACAGACCTCCATACCGACCATCATACAGACCTCCATACTGACCATCATACCGACCATCATACAGACCTCCATACCGACCATCATACAGACCTCCATACTGACCATCATACAGACCTCCATACTGACCATCATACCGACCATCATACAGACCTCCATACAGACCATCATACAGACCTCCATACCGACCATCATACAGACCTCCATACCGACCATCATACAGACCTCCATACCGACCATCATACAGACCTCCATACCGACCATCATACAGACCTCCATACCGACCACCATACAGACCTCCAAAGAGACCTCCATACCGACCACCATACAGGGCTCCACACAGACCTCCATACAGACTGTGATACAGACCTCCAAACCGACATCATACAGACCTCCATACAGACCTCCATACAGATCTCCATACAGACCTTCATACACACCCCCATACAGTTCTCCATACCGTTTCCCAATACAGATCTCCATACAGACCACCACAAAGATCTCCATATACGCCTCCATACAGATCTCCATACAGACCTTCATACAGACCTCCACAAAGACCTCCATACAGACCTCCATGCAGATCTCCATATGGTCCACCATACGGACCTCCATACAGATCTCCATACAGACCCCCCACAAAGATCTCCATACAGGCCTCCATAAAGACCTCCATACACACCTCCATACAGATCTCCCTACAGATACCCATACAGATATCCATACAGACCTCCACAAAGACCTCCATACAGATCTCCATACACACCTTCATACAGATTCCCATATGGACCAGCATACGGACCTCCATTGTAGACCTTCATACGGACCACCATACAGACCTCCATACAGACTGCTCAGGTCTTCAAGCTTAAGTAGAGTCAAAAAGTTAAAAAATCAGCACAAGGGACATTCCTTACAGTCCATGAGATCTGTCCCTTGTGCTGCTGGCTGAGGTTTTAGTTGAAATCCGAAGTCCCTTAATTCACACCCCCAAAGCTGTAATCTTCTGGAGCGGCAATTTTTAGAGCCAAGGGACCTGTTATATGCACTCATCAAGAGTGCCATCAATGCCCGCCCTTTCCACTCCCCGCCTCCATTCATAGAAGCTGTAGTATAGCTTTCATTAATGAAAAGAGCTCTATGGAGGAGGGGCAGATGAATGAAAGCTCTGCCTCCTCTATTCAGATAACAATTCCTTTGGCAGGCAGTACTCAGGGGGGCAAAAAAAATGTCAGTCATGTGGGAATTATACTGGGGGAGGGGTCATTTTTGGTTGTATTCTGTATTCTTTTAGTTGCATACTCGTTAGCCCTTAACTCTCTGTGTTACACACTCCTGACCCCTGCACCCTCTGCATTACACACTCCTGACCCCTGCACCCTCTGCATTACACACTCCTAACCCCTATACTCTCTGCATTATACACTCCTGACCCCTGCACCCTCTGCATTACACACTCCTGACCCCTGTACCCTCTGAATTACACACTCCTGACCCCTGCACCCTCTGCATTACACACTCCTGACCCCTGCATTACAAACTCCTGACCCCTGTACTCTCTGCATTACACACTCCTAACCCCTGCACCTTCTGCATTACACACTCCTAACCCCTGTACCCTCTGCATGACACACTCCGGACCCCTGCACTGTAAGTGCAGGGGTCAGGAGTATATAATGTACATAGAGTGCAGGGGTCAGGAGTATATAATGTACATAGAGTGCAGGGGTCAGGAGTGTGTAATGCAGAGGGTGCAGGGGTCAGGAGTATATAATGTACAATCTGTATTACACACTCCTGACCCCTGCACTCTATGTACATTATATACTCCTGAAGGTAGGCTGTGTGCAGAAAAGTACTGTATATGTAATAGAAGACTTTCATTTTTTTTAATGATTGTGATTTGTAAGTGTCCATTTTATTTAGCCATGCCCTTGTAAGCCCCTCCCACTGAAAGCAGAATTTGGCCACACCCACCATTCAGCACCACATTTCATTCATTAAACTCCTTTCTTTTGTATGGTGGGGGTGCCGGTTGGCGGGTAAAACTCTTTTCTGTATCTCGGCTTGTAGCGATTTCCCGGACTTCTTCTTGTGGACTTCTTTGTATCTCACATTCGATACATTGTGACATTCACTCTCTTTCTCTATATTTCCAGGAATACATTCTGGAGAAAATGCAGGTGGAACGTCTGGCCAAAAAGCCCTATGAAGAGCTCCAGGTATTGTCCAATCCGGAGGACTATCTGAGGAGACAGAAGAAGATGGCCAACAAGGAGTCCCAGAAGAAGAAGGGTCCCAAGAGGGTGATCTCCACCCAGAACTGATATCCTAGTAGCAGGAATCCCCTGCCGGCTTCTTCTTCCTCTCAGAGACTCCACTGGCACCGCTGGGGCTGGCATCTCACCTCCATAAGCCGTAGCGCTGCTCTGAGGCGAGCTTCATATAAACCATTCACTGAAAAGCAATCCACATGCAAGAGGGGTCTTCATCGTTGGCTGAATTTGGCACCTACCCCCGCTCCAGCCCTGCTGGAACACTCCACTTCACCGGCCTCCTGCCCTGTCCGGTGCCTACGTGTGCTGGTTACATCCTCACAGGTGGGGGGTGTTTGACTCCTATTCCCCAAGATAATGTGCGCCGCTCTCCACCTGACCTAAAAGGGGGCCTAACACCTGATGACTTCATTGACTGTAACCAAACACTATTCTGGTAGAGACACCTAGTGGCAAAATAGCTAACTGCACCTGCTTACAAACGGTGGGGCACTTTCCGGAGTGTGTGGCTCAGCAGTCGCTGTCAGATGTTCAGGAGGTGATCCTGCCGCCTCCTGAATGCCAAGCAGCAATTTACAATCCGGCTAATGTGCCACAAGCGCAGGCCGAGCATTCGGCTACAGGTTGCGGTGCAGCCTTGTTGATTGGAATGGCAAAGTTGGCTGGCAGCAGCACAGGTACAGCCCCCTCCAGCTGAATGCTGGACTTTAGGTAGGTGGTCGGGGGATGGTAAAACTGCAGCTCAAGCGCCTGTTTTTACCACCCCCTCCCCTTCAGCCACCCATAGAGCCCAGATCGGTGCAAACTGTTTATTCTTATCATGCAGATTTTGTATTTATCTTTTTTATATTGAGTATTTGTTGTTTTGATTTCTGGACACTATTTATCCTTATTTCAGCTCAGTTCACATCTGTGGGGTTTTCTTTTTTTGAAGAAACGCGTTAAAAACATATGTGTGTTTTTCATGCATTTCTGGTGCGTTTCCAGCATGTTTTCTGGTTTCCTGACTTCCAGCATGCGCCTGTGAAACACGGACATGTGATTAAAAAAACACACCAAAAAAGCAGCCGCTGTGCTTTTTTTGACGCATTTTCTAATCATTCAAATCCAAAAATGCAGCAAGCCGGACTTTCAAAGAATGCAACTGAGGTGAGGAGTTCCATAAGATTTCACCCTCAGTTCAAATCTATGTGTGTGGCTGCGGAAATTTACAGCGATTCATTCTGAATGGCACCCCCCACGCATGTAGAATCACAGTCTGGGTGCGGAAACCGCAGGTAAATCGCATTGTCAAAAAGATGCGTTTTTGAAAAGGTGCATGCACATTTTTTTTTTTTTTTTTTGCGAAAATACTGGCACAACAGCCTATTCACTTGAATGGGCTGCCATGCCCATGCAAATGTGGCACGCAAAAACGCTAAGTTGTGAACCTAGTGTAAAGGGATGCATTCTTTTCACTTTTATTTTTACTGAAAAACTGATCAGTGTGGAAGGGCCAGGAACCTGAATTTCCTATGTGTCTCATTCACATCGATTTTGATCTCCACAAAGATCTCCATACAGACCTCCACAAAGATCTCCACGCACACCTCCACAAAGATCTCCACGCACACCTCCACAAAGATCTCCATACGGATCTCCATACAGACCTCCACAAAGATCTCCATACAGACCTCCACAAAGATCTCCATACAGACCTCCACAAAGATCTCCATACAGATCTCCATGCAGATCTCCATACAGACCTCAATACAGATCTCCATACAGATCTCCATACAGACCTCCACAAAGATCTCCATGCAGATCTCCATACAGACCTCAATACAGATCTCCACAAAGATCTCCATACGGATCTCCATACACACCTCCACAAAGATATCCATGCAGACCTCCATACAGACCTCCACAAAGATCTCCATGCACACCTCCACAAAGATATCCATGCAGACCTCCATACAGACCTCCACAAAGATCTCCATACACACCTCCACAAAGATATCCATGCAGACCTCCATGCACACCTCCACAAAGATCTCCATGCACACCTCCACAAAGATCTCCATGCACACCTCCACAAAGATCTCCATGCACACCTCCACAAAGATCTCCACGCACACCTCCACAAAGATCTCCACGCACACCTCCACAAAGATCTCCATACAGATCTCCATACGGATCTCCACAAAGATCTCCATATGGATCTCCATACAGACCTCCACAAAGATCTCCATACAGACCTCCACAAAGATCTCCATACAGATCTCCATACAGATCTCCATGCAGATCTCCATGCAGATCTCCATGCAGATCTCCATACAGATCTCCATACAGACCTCCACAAAGATCTCCATGCAGATCTCCATACAGACCTCAATACAGATCTCCACAAAGATCTCCATACGGATCTCCATACACACCTCCACAAAGATATCCATGCAGACCTCCATACAGACCTCCACAAAGATCTCCATGCACACCTCCACAAAGATCTCCATGCACACCTCCACAAAGATCTCCATGCACACCTCCACAAAGATCTCCATGCACACCTCCACAAAGATCTCCATACAGACCTCCACAACGATCTCCATACAGACCTCTACAAAGATCTCCATACAGATCTCCATACAGACCTCCACAAAGATCTCCATACAGATCTCCATACAGACCTCCACAAAGATCTCCATACAGACCTCCACAACGATCTCCATACAGACCTCTACAAAGATCTCCATACAGATCTCCATACAGACCTCCACAAAGATCTCCACAAAGATCTCCACAAAGATCTCCATACACACCTCCACAAAGATATCCATGCAGGCCTCCATACAGACCTCCACAAAGATCTCCATGCACACCTCCACAAAGTTCTCCATACAGACCTCCACAAGGATCTCCATACAGACCTCTACAAAGATCTCCATGCAGACCTCCAAAGACCAACAAAAAAACTTTTCTTTCACTCATGGTTAGTGTTTGGCTGAAACCATTTATTATCAATCAACTGTCTTTACTCTTTTTATATCATAATAATAACAGAAACTACCCAAATGATCAAAAGTTTACACACCTCAGTTCTTAATACCGTGTATTGCCCCCCCTTTACCATCAATGACAGCTTGAAGACTTTTGTGGTATTTGTGGATGAGGCTCTTTATCTTCTCAGATGGTAAAGCTGCCCATTCCTCTTGGTAAAAAACCCTCCAGTTCCTGTAAATTCTTGGGCTGTCTTGTATGAACGGCACGTTTGAGATCTCCCCAGAGGGGCTCAATGATATTGAGGTCAGGAGACTGAGATGGCCACTCCAGAACCTTCACTTTATTCTGCTGTAGACAATGACAGGTGGACTTGGCCTTGTGTTTTGGATCATTGTCATGTTGGAATGTCCAAGTACGTCCCATGCTCAGCTTCCTGGCTGATGAATGCAAATATTCCTCCAGTATTTTTTGATAACATACTGCATTCATCTTGCCATCAATTTTGACCAAATTTTCTGTGCCTTTGTAGCTCACACATCCCCAAAACATCAGCGATCCACCTCCGTGTTTCACAGTAGGGTTGGTGGACCTTTCATCATAGGCCTTGTTGACTCCTCTCCAAATGTAGTGTTTATGGTTGTGGCCAAAAAGCTCAATTTTGGTCTCATGATTCCAAATGACTTTGTGGCAGAAGGTTTGAGGTTTGTCTCTGTGCTGTTTGGCGTATTGTAAGCAGGATACTTTGTGGCATTTGTGTAGTAATGATGACTTTCTTCTGGTGACTCGACCATGCAGCTCATCTTTCTTCAAGTGCCTCCTTATTGGTCATCTTGAAACAGCCACACCACATGTTTTCAGAGAGTCCTGTATTTCACCTGAAGTTATTTGTGGGTTTTCTTTGCATCCCGAACAATTTTCCTGGCAGTTGAGGCTGAAATTTTACTTGGTCTTCCTGACCGTGGTTTGGTTTCCACAGAACCCCTCATTTTCCACTTCTTGATTAGAGTTTGAACACTGCTGATTGGCCTTCTCAATTCCTTGGATATCTTTTTATATCCCTTTCCTGTTTTATACAGTTCAACTACCTTTTCCCGCAGATCCTTTGACAATTCTTTTTGCTTTCCCCATGACTCAGAATCCAGAAACGTCAGAGCAGCACTGGATGAAAGATGCAAGGGTCTGTCAGGAGTCCAGAAACTCATTGACCTTTTATACACACACACTAATTACAAGCAAACAGATCACAGGTGAGGATGGTTACCAATAATAACCATTCAAACCCCTTTGTGTCAACTTGTGTGCATGTTATCAGGCCAAAACCACCAGGGGTGTGTAAACTTTTGATCATTTGGGTAGTTTCTGTTGCCATTATGATATAAAAAGAGTAAAGAAAGTTGATTGATAATAAATGGCTTCAGCCAAACACTAACCATGAGTGAAAGGGAAGTTTTTGTGTTATCATTCATATTCTCTGAAGAATGGCCAAGAAATCATAAATTCTGCCAGGGTATGTAAACTTATGAGCACAACTGTGTCTATATATATATATATATATATATATATATATATATCATTTTTGGGGGTTCCAAGTAATTTTCTAGCAAAAAAATACTGATTGTTACATGTAAAAAAAACACAAAGTGCCAGGAAAGTTCTGGACTTGAAGTGGTTAAACATGTGTCAGATGTCTCTGGCAGTGAAAGGGTTAAACACTTTAGTCCGGCCTCCAACACCCCCACATTGCCGGCTCATTTTTTTCAGTTGTCAGTTCTATAATATTTTGTCTGACAATGTATCCAAATGAATTGGTCATCATACACCTTCATTATGAACGTCCCCCCTCCCCCCCCCAAACTCTGACATTAGGAAATAATAATCTAATAATAGCATCGATTGGCCATCATTAGGGATGAGCCGAACACCCCCCTGTTCAGTTCGCACCAGAACATGCGAACAGGAAAAAAGTTCGTTCGAACACGCGAACACCGTTAAAGTCTATGGGACACGAACATGAATAAACAAAAGTGCTAATTTTAAAGGCTTATATGCAAGTTATTGTCATAAAAAGTGTTTGGGGACCCGGGTCCTGCCCCAGGGGACATGGATCAATGCAAAAAAAAGTTTTAAAAACGGCCGTTTTTTCAGGAGCAGTGATTTTAATAATGCTTAAAGTCAAACAATAAAAGTGTAATATCCCTTTAAATTTCGTACCTGGGGGGTGTCTATAGTATGCCTGTAAAGGGGCGCATGTTTCCTGTGTTTAGAACAGTCTGACAGCAAAATGACATTTTGAAGGAAAAAACTCATTTAAAACTACCCACGGCTATTGCATTGCCGACAATACACATAGAAGTTCATTGATAAAAACGGCATGGGAATTCCCCAAAGGGGAACCCCGAACCAAAATTTAAAAAAAAAAAATGACGTGGGAGTCCCCCTAAATTCCATACCAGACCCTTCAGGTCTGGTATGGATTTTAAGGGGAACCCCGGCCAAAATTTAAAAAAAAAAATGACGTGGGGTTCCCCCTAAATTCCATACCAGACCCTTCAGGTCTGGTATGGATTTTAAGGGGAACCCCGCGCCAAAAAAAAAAAAAAAAAAACTGCGTGGGGTCCCCCCAAAAATCCATACCAGACCCTTATCCGAGCACGCAACCTGGCAGGCCGCAGGAAAAGAGGGGGGGACGAGAGTGCGGCCCCCCCTCCCTCCTGAACCGTACCAGGCCACATGCCCTCAACATTGGGA
>NC_133336.1:5563094-5753984 GCF_042186555.1 Aquarana catesbeiana
AACCCTCCGGACTAAGACTGGGATACCATTAGAGTTCATGTGTGTGTAAAGGGAGGCGTCCCAATACTTTTGGTAATATAGTGTATGTGTTTATGGAGCTGGCTTTGTACACATTTTTGTGAAGACCCTTTTTTGTTCCCCCCATGACGGTGTCCCCCCCTATCCCCCCCCATCCTCCCCCCGGAGGGGACACCATCATGGGGGGGGTAACAGAAAAGGGTCTTCACAAAACTGTAACCTCAAGGCTGGAAGAACACCGTTATCTACAATTACAATGTCTTTGTATGATGGAGGATTACCGGTGTCTTGTCGAATACAGTCCCCTATCCAGAAGTGTCCGCCCTGTAGTGCGCAGGCGCAGTACGGAGGACAAACGAGACGCCGAAAGTCTCCGAAGTTCAACAGCTGATCATTAGCTGTACACGGCGCCTGCGCTTTTATTCTCACCCTATGTCCAGGATCATTCCCTACTATCCAAGTGGACATAGAGTTAGAATAAATAGTTGCAGAGCGCAGCGAGGCCGTGCCCGAAGCGTGGCGAGCGGCCCTCTTACACAGCCATCGCTAACAGGTGCCCGAGCGCCGTGTACAGCTGACGGTCAGCTGATCAACTTCGGACATTTTCGGCATCTCCTGCTCCTCCGTACTGCGCAGGCGCTGCGCCTGCGCAGTACGAGGCGGACACTATCTGATAGGAGGACACTATATGGCAGAACACCGGCGCCCTCCACCGGAGACACCTGAGCGCCATCATCTGGCCGTGTGATACAATGACACCCCGACACTCATACAATGACTTCACCAATATACTATATACAGGATTAGTGAGCCTATTGCTCCCTCTGGTGTCCACTTACAGAATTGCAGCTATTTCTGCAGGTTGGGGATCTGTACTCTCCAACTCTATACTACAGATCTGATTGGTTGGTGTGGGGAGCAGATCCTCCCCTGCAGCTCTAAGTCATTACCATAAGCATGTTTAGGAGAAACTAAAGTAGAACGAAAGGCAAAAATTTGGGGTCCAGCAAGGGAGGGTTATAACCCCCTGTTAGGTTTATTTTTTGCCACCTGTGTCCCCATTGGGGAGATTCCCCTTCACTTCCTGTCCCATGAGCCACAACAGGAAGGGAGAGGAAATCACATCAACGTTGGGGTTGTCACCTGAACTGGTGTCCCCATTCGAAGATTTCCCTTCCCTTCCTGTTTTGGTGACAACCCAACATTTGTGATTTTCTTTCACTTTCGATGATAACAATAAACAGGACAAACCGAGAGGAGGAATCTCCCCAATGGTAACACAGACAGCAATAAAAACCCGACAGAGGTACTAACCCAGCTCCATGCCATCCAAAACTGGAAAACTGTTTGCCTTTAGTTATACTTTACCTTTTTGCTGACCGTCTCTGGCACTATGTGCGATCGGAGCGGAGGCTGTCTGCTGATGCTGAGACTTGGCTGCTTGCTGCAGAGAGAAGAGAGTAGAGACTCCAGTGGCCGGGCGCCCCTAGGCAGCAGTGTGCCCTAGGCGGCTGCCTAGTTTGCCTAGTGGTAGCACCGGCCCTGACTGCGATATTGCGTCGACCAATTGGACACTAACTGACACTTTTGACACTTTTTGAGGAGCCGCTCCCACTGTGATTGGGCACAGCGGAAGCCAATCAGCGGGTCCAGCCGACCCGATGTCAGCCGGGACCCAGCGATCGTTCCTGACAGGCAGAACAACGGTCTGTGATAAGGGGAAGGTAGTGATCCTGTGTCTCCACTGAGCAGGAACACGGATCTCTGCCCTTCCCCCGGTACAAACACCTCCCCCCTGCAGTGAGAAAAGCCCTCCCTAGAAACACATTTAACCCTTTGTTCGCCCCCCGAATAACCCCATTCCCAGCCAGTGTCATTAGTACAGTGACAGTGCATATTGTTAGCAGTGATCATCGTAATAATGACACTGGCTGGGAAGGGGTTATCAGGGGGGTAAACAAAGGGTTAAATGAAAAGCCCTCCCTAGGAACATATTTAACCCTTTGTTCGCCCCCCGATAACCCTTTCCAGTGTCATTAGTACAGTGACAGTGCATATTTTTAGCAGTGATCATTGTACTAATGACACTGGCTGGGAAGGGGTTATCAGGGGGGTAAACAAAGGGTTAAATGGAAAGCCCTCCCTAGGAACATATTTAACCCTTTTGTTCGGCCCCCTGATAACCCCTTCCCAGCCAGTGTCATTAGTACGATGATCCCTGCTAAAAATATGCACTGTCACTGTACCAATGACACTGGCTGGGAAAGGATTATCACGGGAGTGAACAAAGGCTTAAATGTGTTCCTAGGGAGGGCTCTCCAATTTCGGGGGGAGGTGTTTGTACCGGGGGAAGGGCAGAGATCCGTGTTCCTGCTTAGCGGAGACACAGGATCACTACCTTCCCCTTGTCACAGACCGTCGTTCTGCCTGTCGGGAACGATCGCTGGGTCCCGGCAGACATCGGTTCGGCCCGACCCGCCGATTGGCTTCCGCCTTGTCCAATCACCGCTGGAGAACGGGTCACCAAAAAGTGTCAGTTGGTGTCCAATTGTCCGACGCAATGTCGCAGCCCCGCTACAAGTCACCGATCGCCGCCATTACTAGTAAAAAAGAAATAAAAATTCTAATAAATATCCCGTAGTTTGTAGACGTGATAACTTTGGCGCAAACCAATCAATATACACCTATTGGGATTTTTCTACCAAAATTATGTAGAAGAAAACTTATTGGTCTAAATTGATGAAGAAATTCGATATTTTTTTTTAACATTTTTTTTATTGGATGTTTTATGGCAAAAAGTAAAAAATATTGTTTTTTTTTTTGTTTTCTTTTATTCATGGCGCAAAAAATTAAAACCGCGGAGATGATCAAATACCACCAAAAGAAATCTCTATTTGTGGGGAAGAAAGGACGTTAATTTTATTTGGGTACAATGCCGCATGACCGCGCAATTGTCAGTTAATGTATTGCAAAAAAAATGGCCTGGTCATAAGGGGGGTAAATCTTCCGGAGCTCAGGTGGTTGACCAGACCAGGTGACATATAATCCCAGTACAGGTAAAGCACAGACTCGCTATGGGCAGCTCGGTGGTTAGGACTCCTACCTGGCAGTGCTGGGACCTTAAAGCCGAGTTCCACCCAAGAAAATGGAACTTCCGCTTTAAGTGCTGGTGACCCCCTGAGGTGCCACAATCGGTATGACCGGGGGGGGGTGTCACCAGACCAGCTTGGGGCGCCGGACACTTTTATTACACCAGCTCTGAGCGGCTCGGGTGTAATTGGGTCTGGGTGGTGACAGCATGGCAACCCCAAGTAGGGAGAGGGTGTCGCTGCTCCAGGTGGGTCAGATTAAGGTAAAAGGCATCTCCTTCAGTCTAGAAGTCCAGGTGCTGGCAATGCCATGGCAGTTATCTTACGCGTTTCGCGCTACAGGGAGTGCTTAGTCATAGCTAACTATAGCTGACTAAGCACTCCTTGTAGTGCGAAACGCGTAAGCTTTGTTCCACTTTGCTGTGACCTGTATTTTGGACGACACCTTTTATTGAATGAAGGCAAATATCTTTGGAGTGCGGCTGTCCAGAATTTCTTTGATGTCTAACTGCCATGGCAACCCCCCTCACCTATCTCACCTCACTTCGGGGGTCGGGTGCGCGGCGCCAGAGGACACCCCCTCACCGCAAGCCGACACCTTCCCCCCGCCCGCCCATTACCATACCAGCTCGGGGGCAGGGCAAGGCGACTCATGTAAATGGTACGCCCGGGTGGCAACTGGAGGATGACAGTGTACAGCTGGGCCGCACCCGGCGGAGATAGTGACCGGCTCAGCAGCGAAGTAGGAGGGAGGAAGACACGGGCCGCGCTGGAAGAAAAAAGAATGCCAAAAGGAGCCAGGGCTTTCGTCACCCTCAGGATGGGGTCACCCCTCTAGCGGGTGTAGGCTGCACTCCCCCCCCCCCCCCCCCTAGCGACGCCACTGCTAAGTGTCGTTTCTGTCTGCTGCCTCCTTCCTCTGCTATCTGCACAAGTCACTTCTAAAAAGTTTTCCTGACACCAAGAGAGAAATGGTGACAGGGGAGGGAGCTCCAACGCACAGTTTGTGATTGACAGCTCAGCTCTGTTCCTGTGTGCTGTGTGAAGGGGGGGGGGGGGGTCGCTTCCCTTCCAATCAGCTCTCACTGAGCTCTGTAGAGTGTAACTTCAGCTCCCCACCCCCTGTTTTCTGAAAGCTCAGACAAGCGTTATAAATTCAGCACTTTCAAACAGCTGTAGAGAAGAGAAGACTGCAGATAAACAGGTACAACTTATGTAGGAGGATTTGTTTCATCTCTGTGCATCACCTGAGGCCGGTCACTTCACTGGGTGTATGGAAGGGTTAACCCCCCGGCATAACGTACGTTGATGCATCACAGAAATGTGATTGGGCCCCTGGGCTGCATCCACCTCTGAGTGCGTTTTGTCGCGCATTTTTTTTTGTTACAAAAATTGCCTGGCGCTCAAATGCTGTATTAACCTATAGAAATCAGTATCCTGTGTGACATCACTTGTTGCCGTGTGGACGTATCAGCTTGAAAAAAAAACAAAAAAACCCCAAAATGCATGTATTGCACGTTTTTTTCTGCACGCCAATGTAATTCTATGGGACTCAAAAACGCACCAATTTGCCCAAAATGTGAACCGTCTCCCTAGAAATGTATTGATTCCCCCCCCTGAGCGTTTCGGAGCTTTGAGCTCAGGTGTAGTTCAAATAAAATAAATAAATAAATAAAAATAAAAAATAAAAAATAATAAAAATAAAAAGAAATAGATAAAAAGAAAAAAAAAAAAAAAAAAAAAAAGCAAAATAAATAAGTAATAACGTCTTTATAAATGGCGTAAATCTACAAATTGGACCTTGTCTGGCGTGTTTTTTTTCACTTTTTTTTTTTTTTGCATCACATTAATGTGTATAACCACTTCTGGACCAGCCAGGTAGCAGAACGTCTCTGGACTTTCAGTGGGTGTAGCGGGATGTTGAACGCAGAAGCGGATTGATGAGCTCATCCATCACTCTGCTTTCTACTCCTATCAATGAGATCCCTGTGCTGCTTCTTCCTCTTCCACTCAGAGCTCTGCTGTACAACAGTACAAGATTTTGATACAAAGTGATACAAAGTTAAACTCAGGCACTTACATTAACCATTTAACGACCAGCAATGTACAGGTACGTGGTCATAGAGGGATGATGTCTGCAGCTGACGGTCGGCTCTCTTGTAAAAGAAATTCTAGTGGATAACTAGCCGCTGGATTGCTTTTACAAGCAGTGGGAGGGGACATAACCCCCCCCCCTCCCCCAACTTCTGCTAGCTTCTGCGGCTCGCTCAGACTCTCCTGTCCCTCCGGGCTCGACTTTGATCGGCTCTCGGCTGTGCTAACCCGGAAGCAATGACATCCAGTTTACCTGGACGTCAACGGCGCCTTTTAAAAAAATTAAAAATATAAACAAAAAATTCAAAAATGCAGATCTCTGTGTTTTTAAGTGCAGAGGAGGGGATTATAGACCCCCAGACCCCTCCATAAAGAGGACCTGTCACATGCCTATTGCTGCCACAGGGGATGTTGTTTACAGTCCTCGTGACAGCAATAAAAGTATTAAAAAAAAAATTAAAAAATAAAATAGAGCAACAGTGTGAAATAAATAAATACATAAATAAATGAATAATAATAATAATAATTAAAAAAAATAAAAATTAAAGTGTCCCCTATTTAAAAATCTAAATAGTAATAAAAAAACTCTGATCTCTGTGTTTTTGAATGCTTTTAAGTGTAGAGGAGGGGATTATAGACCCCCAGACCCCTCCATAAAGAGGACCTGTCACATGTCTATTGCTGTCACAGGGGATGTTGTTTGTGACAGCAATAAAAGTAATAAAAAAAAAAAAAAAACCCAAAAAAAAACAAATAAAGCAAAAGTGTAAAATAAATACATAAATAAATGAATAATAATAATAATAAAAAAAAAACAAAGTCTCCCCTATTTAAAAATTAAAATCATTCAAAAACTGTTTTTGAATGCTTTTGAGTGCAGAGGAGGGGATTATAGACCCCCCCAGATCCCTCCATAAAGAGGACCTGTCATCTGCCTATTGCTGTCGCAGGGGATGTGTACGTTCCTTGTGACAGCAATAAAAGTGATAAATAAATAAATAAATAGATAAATAAATAAAATAAAGCAACAGTGTAAAATAAATAAATACATAAATAAATGAATAATAATAATTAAAAAAAAAATTAAAATCAAATTGTCCCCTATTTAAAAATCAAAATCATTCAAAAACTCTGATCTCGGTGTTTTTGAATGCTTTTAAGTGCAGAGGAGGGGATTATAGACCCCCCCAGGCCCCTCCATAAAGAGGACCTGTCACATGTCTATTGCTGTCACAGGGGATGTTTACGTTCCTTGTGACAGCAATAAAAGTGATAAAAAAAAAAATAAAAAAAATAAAACAACAGTGTAAAATAAATAAATAAATAAATACATAAATATATAAATAAATAAATAAATAATAATAATAATAATAAAAAATAAATAAATAAAAATGTACATTTATGACCATTGTGTGGGTGTGCCCAATTTTAAAGTGTGACGTGTGTGATATCTATTCACTCGGCATAACATCATCTTTTATTAAAAAAAAGGGTTACGTATTGTTTTTTTTTTTTTGCATTAAAATGAAAAAAAATTGTTTCTTTTTGCCCCCAAAAAAATGCATTAAAAACAAACCGCGGTGCGAATTCCGTGTGACATAAAACCGCCACCAATTTCTGGTAACACAAGTGTTGCTGCAAAGTGGAAGTGTGAAAAAAACTTTTTTATTTTTTAATTTAAGGAAGTCCAGAATGAGAGAATATCTCCCATGTCACCGACCCCCTAATAATATACAGACCCCCTAATAATATACAGACCCCCTAATAATATACAGACCCCCTAATAATATACAGACCCCCCTAATAATATACAGACCCCCTAATAATATACAGACCCCCTAATAATATACAGACCCCCCTAATAATATACAGACCCCCCTAATAATATACAGACCCCCCTAATAATATACAGACCCCCTAATAATATACAGACCCCCCTAATAATATACAGACCCCCTAATAATATACAGACCCCCCTAATAATATACAGACCCCCTAATAATATACAGACCCCCCTAATAATATACAGACCCCCCTAATAATATACAGACCCCCTAATAATATACAGACCCCCCTAATAATATACAGACCCCCCTAATAATATACAGATCCCCCTAATAATATACAGACCCCCTAATAATATACAGACCCCCCTAATAATATACAGACCCCCTAATAATATACAGACCCCCCTAATAATATACAGACCCCCTAATAATATACAGACCCCCTAATAATATACAGACCCCCCTAATAATATACAGACCCCCCTAATAATATACAGACCCCCCTAATAATATACAGACCCCCTAATAATATACAGACCCCCCTAATAATATACAGACCCCCCTAATAATATACAGACCCCCCTAATAATATACAGACCCCCTAATAATATACAGACCCCCTAATAATATACAGACCCCCTAATAATATACAGACCCCCCTAATAATATACAGACCCCCTAATAATATACAGACCCCCCTAATAATATACAGACCCCCTAATAATATACAGACCCCCCTAATAATATACAGACCCCCCTAATAATATACAGACCCCCTAATAATATACAGACCCCCCCCCCGGGATGAGGACAGTCGGGAAGATTTCACACCTCATCCCTTTAATCTGAACACCGGGGAATTATTCGGTTCTGAGGATAATTTAATGCAGATAAGGCACCAAGTGAGTTTTAATTACCACCTTAATCAGACACAGAACCTGAGGAATTATTATGTGTTCAGGTTATAAAGGGGGTGAGGAGGTGACAACCCTACAGCCAGGTGATTGGTATTTCCAGAAGAGGAGCTCAGTGATTGGTCGGCCTCTGGGCTCCTTTATAAATGAAGTTGGAATATTTGGAGTTATGGGAAGTAATGACAGCCAATCCTCGCCGACCCCTGTGTGCTCGGCCCCGCCCACACAGCAATGTCATCAACACATTCGCTGCAGCTGTGTGGGCGGGGTTTGTATAAATAGGTGTGGCCAGGAAGGGCTGAGTACTGTGAGTGTAGGATCAGGCTGGGATCATGGTGAGTGGTGGGGGAGGTGCTGAGCCTCAATCTGCTGTGCAAAGAGTTCAGACTGAGAGCTGCAGATCTGATGACTGTACTGAGGGTGCCTGGAGGGTGGGGGGTCCTCAGGGGGTCCTCAGACACTGATCTGCATTTCCAGATTACTCTGTTATAGAAGTGAGCCTAGCAATCTATAATATCTCTCCAATCCTTCCCTCTACTATGTCTGCAGTCTCTGATCACCTCCTGTATTATGTCTGCAGTCTCTGATCATCTCCTGTACTATGTCTGCAGTCTCTGATCACCTCCTGTATTATGTCTGCAGTCTCTGATCATCTCCTGTACTATGTCTGCAGTCTCTGATCATCTCCTGTACTATGTCTGCAGTCTCTGATCATCTCCTGTACTATGTCTGCAGTCTCTGATCATCTCCTGTACTATGTCTGCAGTCTCTGATCATCTCCTGTACTATGTCTGCAGTCTCTGATCATCTCCTGTACTATGTCTGCAGTCTCTGATCATCTCCTGTACTATGTCTGCAGTCTCTGATCATCTCCTGTACTATGTCTGCAGTCTCTGATCATCTCCTGTACTATGTCTGCAGTCTCTGATCACCTCCTGTATTATGTCTGCAGTCTCTGATCATCTTCTGTATTATGTCTGCAGTCTCTGATCATCTCCTGTACTATGTCTGCAGTCTCTGATCATCTCCTGTACTATGTCTGCAGTCTCTGATCATCTCCTGTACTATGTCTGCAGTCTCTGATCATCTCCTGTACTATGTCTGCAGTCTCTGATCATCTCCTGTGCTATGTCTGCAGTCTCTGATCATCTCCTGTGCTATGTCTGCAGTCTCTGATCATCTCCTGTGCTATGTCTGCAGTCTCTGATCATCTCCTGTATTATGTCTGCAGTCTCTGATCATCTCCTGTATTATGTCTGCAGTCTCTGATCATCTCCTGTATTATGTCTGCAGTCTCTGATCATCTCCTGTACCATGTTTGCAGTCTCTGATCATCTCCTGTATTATGTCTGCAGTCTCTGATCATCTCCTGTATTATGTCTGCAGTCTCTGATCATCTCCTGTATTATGTCTGCAGTCTCTGATCATCTCCTGTACTATGTCTGCAGTCTCTGATCATCTCCTGTACTATGTCTGCAGTCTCTGATCATCTCCTGTACTATGTCTGCAGTCTCTGATCACCTCCTGTATTATGTCTGCAGTCTCTGATCATCTTCTGTATTATGTCTGCAGTCTCTGATCATCTCCTGTACTATGTCTGCAGTCTCTGATCATCTCCTGTACTATGTCTGCAGTCTCTGATCATCTCCTGTACTATGTCTGCAGTCTCTGATCATCTCCTGTACTATGTCTGCAGTCTCTGATCATCTCCTGTGCTATGTCTGCAGTCTCTGATCATCTCCTGTGCTATGTCTGCAGTCTCTGATCATCTCCTGTGCTATGTCTGCAGTCTCTGATCATCTCCTGTGCTATGTCTGCAGTCTCTGATCATCTCCTGTATTATGTCTGCAGTCTCTGATCATCTCCTGTACTATGTCTGCAGTCTCTGATCATCTCCTGTACTATGTCTGCAGTCTCTGATCATCTCCTGTACTATGTCTGCAGTCTCTGATCATCTCCTGTACTATGTCTGCAGTCTCTGATCATCTCCTGTACTATGTCTGCAGTCTCTGATCATCTCCTGTACTATGTCTGCAGTCTCTGATCATCTCCTGTACTATGTCTGCAGTCTCTGATCATCTCCTGTACTATGTCTGCAGTCTCTGATCATCTCCTGTACTATGTCTGCAGTCTCTGATCATCTCCTGTATTATGTCTGCAGTCTCTGATCATCTCCTGTATTATGTCTGCAGTCTCTGATCATCTCCTGTATTATGTCTGCAGTCTCTGATCATCTCCTGTATTATGTCTGCAGTCTCTGATCATCTCCTGTATTATGTCTGCAGTCTCTGATCATTATTCACTGACTTTTGTTTGGCCCCTGAGCCCCCCATGTCAGGTTGCCCACCACTGCCCTATACGAAGTAATTAGAGTCTGGGGGGTCTCATCCATTAGCGGCTGTTTGGTCCGGATGTAGGCTGTGTGACAGCGCTGTAAACGGATGCACCTTCATCCCCCCCCCATTGGTTTGTATAGGGTGCTCTGCTGGCCATAGAGGTGAATGAAGAGCGATTTGTTGCTGAAAACATCATCGCTGAGCTCCAAATTGCTGCACAACGAAGGAATTGGAGGTCCCAAAAATCAGGCATTCCTTTAGAAGTTTCTAAAGCCCCCCCCCCCCGAAGAGTCACTGCGGATCTGACACGCCCCCCTCCCCCACCCTCCAATCAGCAACACTCATAGTTCTGATTGGGGGGCTTGTGAAGGTTTTTTTTTTGGGGTGCTGAAATGAGTCACATGGCTGAAAATCCACTTCCTTATCAGGGGCCCCATTCACAGTATCGGCACGCGCCGCTGTGCGCTGGAAGGTGGCTGTCCAGAAAAGTTTTTGTAAACTTTATTGAAAGCTGACATTTGATCGGTTTCTACTGATCGCAATAGTTTTTTTCACAGTAGTGCACGCCGTAGTTTTTCAGTGCCCATCACTGCAGCATAATGGTGTGATCTGGACTTCTGCCTGATCTGTGCATTGGGGCTGTTGGTGATAATGGGGGGGGGGGGGGGGGGGCCTCTCCCGCTCTCGGCTTTGGGACTGGAGGACTCCCTTGTTCTCAGTTTTGGCACAAGGGGGGGGGGCACCCTAGGCTTTGGGATTAGGGTCTGTTGTGCTCTGGAAGAGTGAACTGTACAAGTACTGATTCTTAGGGGTTCTGTCTATAAAACGTTTGTTGCACGAATGTCACAAGCATTTGATTGGGCTGCATGAATTATTCTCCTGCCTTATTCTCGCTAATGCTTTTTCTGAGCATAGCTCCATCTAGTGGCCAAAATTGTGTATTTTTTCCTGATTGGGGCATTTCAGGAAATATACTGTATTTTGGCCACTAGATGGAGCTGTTGATCATAGTGTAGAGAATGTGTGCAGCCTGAGCGAATCCTTGTGATATTCGACCAACAAATGTTTTTTTTTTTTTGTTTTTTTTTTTCTTCATTTCAGTGACTCTGTATCTGTATGTACAGCCATTGTTAGCAGTTGATCACATTAGGCATTCTGATATTAACATAGCTCCTCCCAACAGCCAGCCCACTTCTCAAGAGCCCTCAGTCCTGATGCAAGCGGTGGGAGGAGTTATGTAAATAGGACAATGCCTTTGGTGGGTGTCAGTCTGGAGGAGTGGGTGTTCCTAGGCAGGCTGTATTTACATAGGGTAACGCCCACATGTCACGCTGAGCCTCCTTGATTTGAAAGCTGACCTCCAATAAATGAGGGGTGGGGCCAGTCAGGCTCGGTAGGAGGGCTAGATGATGCTGGACATCCTCCAGTGAGGAAATGAGGTGGGGCTCTGACTTGCTGCCGCTTCTAATGCCCATTGTGAGAAGCTCACAGTGTGCAGCAAAATCGGAGAATGTTCCAGAAATGACACCATAGTCGTGCCCCCCCCCGTCTCATGTCGATTGGTTCCCTGGACCTGGCTGTGTTCTGATTGGTTCATTTGCTTTCCAGGGTGACAGTTACTTTGAGATGGTGTCCGAGAAGATCGACATGTCTTCCTTCACCGAAGAACACGCCAGCGAGCCGCTGTACTACAGCAAACTGAAGGTAACCAATCGGGGAAGCCGATATCCTCCTTCCAATGACTGGGGCTTCCATTGGGGGACGTCCTCTGGAAATGCCGAGCTCCTGGCTCTCACTTTACTTTAGTGCATTTTTCCTAAAAATATGCATTTTGATAAAAAGTTGTACAAATATCATGTGACATAAGAGTGGAAACCACCATTTTATTCTCCGGGGCCTCGGCTCTTCCGAAAATCTCAGTTGCTTCTCCTGCCGTCTGGGTATTGATGCGTTTTTTTTATTTTTATTTCTCGCAGGATCTCATGTCGTCGTACAGCGCCGTTCGGAAAACTCGCCCTGACGGAAGCTGCTTCTACAGAGGTTTGGCCTTCTCTTATCTGGAGTCCCTGCTGGGAAACCGGCAAGAAATTTCAAAGTAAGTTCCTGTAAAACCTGAGGGATCGTCCAATGGGGGTCACCGGGTTCAATGACCAGGAAGAGCGGATTTCTCCCCCTCCTTTTGGAGAATTTTTGTGTGTTGGGGAACAGAAGTCATGGGGGGATTTCCCCAATTGGTGACTCCATCGCCCCGATCTGGGGTTCACTGTCTTGACTATGAACAATGGATTTCTCCTTGCGTTGGAATACTTTTGATCACTTTCTTTGGGACAGGAAATTAAGAGAAATCTCCTGAAGGGGTGACCCCCCCCCCCCCCCCCCCCTTTCTTGCAATGGAGTCACCAGGTTCAATGACAACTGGGGTTTTTTGAGATTTTGCCCCTCCCATTATGTTTTGTCTTTGGGATAGAAAATGAAGGGAAATCTCCCCAGCTGGTGATTCCATTGCCCCAATCTTCCTATGGGGTCACCAGGTTCAATGAGTGGATTCCCCTCCAATATATATATTGTGGGGGAGGGGAAACGACCGTTATCTGCTGGGGAGATCCACTTCCTGTCCCAGAGGAAAGTATGGAAAAAAAATCTCCCTAATGAGGAAATCCACCTCATTGAACCAGGTAATGGGTCACCGGCTGGGGGAAATTTCCCTTCACTTCCTGTATTAAAGACACAAGGAGGAAGTGGTAGGAAATCCTCCTCTGGTAGTCCCATCAGATGATTGGACAAGGTCATCAACTGGGGGGAGATTTCACTTCCTGTCCCCAATCATCTGATGGGGGTCACCGGCTTCAATTACAACCAGAAGAGATTTCCTACCACTTCCTCCTCCTGACTTTAGGACAGGAAGTGAGGAGAAATCTACCTAATGGGGACAGGCAGGGAAAAGTTGGACAAGTTTTTAGTTCTGGCTTCTATCAAACTGGACAATTTGGTTTTTAATTTTATTCTGTGCCCATTATGACAACATTTAATAAAACCCTTTTTATTGTGGTGGTTTTTTTTTTTTTTTTTTTTTTTTTTGCACCCTGGGCTGAATACAATTACCAATCAGTGGATTGGTAGTTCTGTGCAGCCAGTCTGGTGATCCAGGTACTCCTGCCATACAGCGCAGTCAGGCTCTGGACTTTAGATAGATAGATATCTCCTATACCTCATTAATATTTCCCTCTGTTTCCTGTATGAGAAACTGTAGTCACCAGAACAGGAAGTGAGGGCAATTTGGTGGTAAAGGGGTTCTAACCCTTTCCTGCCTAAAGCTGGATAGAAGTTTTGGTTGTCGGGCTTCGATCAGTAAACTGTCCGCTCTCCTTTTTCCCAGGTTCCGGGAGCGTGTGATGGCGAGTCGGAATGAGCTGCTGGAGGTCGGATTCCAGGAACAGGCGTTCGGACACAGCTACAGCACTGTAAGTGTGACTGCCCAATCAGAGCACTGTGAAGAGTAATCCGCAACCAATCAACTGTCACTTAAAGGGGAATTCTAGGCAGTACTAAAATTCAGCCCCCCCCATTAATATACCATTCACGTTATAGCAGGATCGATTTACTGATTATGTCACTGAACTAATATGGTGGTCTATTCCATTGGGATATTAACATTAAACTTTTTTTTTTTTTTTTTTTTTTTAAATGTTGGAGGAATCTCCTGACTTCAGTTTGAGCCCTTCATACATTATGGTTGGGAAGTCTAAAACATTGTACAATCAAATTTGTAATGCGTATGGTGACCTGTAAATTACAATCTGATTGTACAATCTTGCTTTAGATATACCAACTATGCAGTGCAATGGTCTACCTGATTAGGTGGCTCCTTCTGGCCACCCATGTGAAAGGAGTGTATTTGTGTCATGTGCATAGCTTTTCATCCATCGAAATTTTGCAAATGGGGGGGGGGGGGGGGCGGGGTGTCGAGGGAGAGACTCAAATGTTCTTGGACTATGTAATCTACAGTTCAAACATTATTCATTGAAACTATACATGTAAATAGTGGGAGGGAAAATACTGCATTATGACCACTAGATGGAGCAAACTTTGATACTCGGTGCCATCTAGTGGCCATAATGAGGCACTATCCACTCACTATATATATCTGTATCCAAATGCCATAAACTACTGAAACCAGAAAAGCAATGTTTTCCGGCTAGATTGTCTTCAGATTGAATGGCATTTACATTGTGGGTGGGGGAAAATGCTGATCGTCCCCCCTGCAGATTGTGTAGGTTTTGCCCACTTACAAAGAAATGAAGGGTCTATACTTTTTATCATAGGTGTATTTTATATGATAGAGACAGAATATCAACCAAAAATCCAGAAAAAACACAATACAAATGTTATAAATGGAGTTGCAGTTCAGTGAGTAAAATAAGTATTTGATCGCCAAGCAAATCATGACTTAGTAGTTGGTGGAGAAACCCTTGTTGGTGATCACAGAGGTCAGACGTTTCTTGTAGGTGGTGATCAGGTTTCCACACATCTCAGGAGGGATTTTGGTTCACTCTACAGATCTTCTCGACATCCTTAAGGTTTCTTGGCTGTCGCTTGAAATTTCAGCTCCTCCATAAATTTTCTATAGGATTAAGGTCTGGAGACGGGCTGGCCTCCTTAGCAACCAACAATACTTCTGCCCCCCACAGACTGGCTACGGTAGGTGCTCATGTGGTACACAGATTAATCCTGTCAATGTAAGAAGGTTCTCCTAACGACAACTTGTTATGTGTATAAAAGACACCTGTCCACAGAATCTCTTCCATTCAATCCTCACCATCATGGGGAAGACCAAAGATCTGTCAGAGGACGTCGGGGAGAAGATTGTAGACCTGCACAAGGCTGGAATGGGCTACAAGACCATCAGCAAGAAGCTTGGTGAGGAGACAACCATTGTATCGATTATTCACAAATGGAAGAAATGCAAAATAACCATCAATCGCCCTCGCTCTGGAGTTCCATGCAAGGTTTCTCCTCATGGGGTGAGGATGAGAAAAGTGAGGGATCAGCCCAGAACTACACGGGAGGAGCTTGTGAATGAACCCAAGGCTGTTGGGACCACAGTCACCAAACAAACCATTGGTAACACAATACACCACCATGGATTGAAATCCTGCAAGGTCCCCCTGAGGAAGGACCATGTACAGTCATGCCAGTGAACATCTAAATGATTCATAGAAGGATCGGGAGAAGGTGCTGTGGTTGGATGAGACCAAAATGTAGCTCTTTGGCATTAACTTGACTTGCTGTGTTTTGGAGGAAGAAAAATGCTGACTATGACCCTAAGAACACCATCCCTACAGTCACACACGGAGGTGGAAACATGATAATTTGGGGCTGTTTCTCTGATAAAGGTTCAGGCCGACTTTGCCGCATCGAGAGGCCAATAGACGGGGCCATGTATTGTAAGATCTTGGATGAGAACCTTCTTCCCTCAGCCAGAACACTGAAGATGGGTCATGGATGGGTTTTCCAGCATGACAATGACCCAAAACATATACACCAAGGCAACAAAGGAGTGGCTCAAGAAGAAGCACATTAAGGTCAGAGTGGCCTAGCTGGTCTCCAGACCTTAATCCTATAGAAAATGTATGGAGGAGCTGAAACTTCGAGTCGCCAAGAGACAGCCAAGAAACCTTCATTATTTAGAGAAGATCTGTAAAGAAGAGTGGACCAAAATCCCTCCTGAGATGTGTGCAAACCTGGTCACCAACTACAAGAAACGTCTGACCTCTGTGATCACCAACAAGGGTTTCTCCACCAACTACTAAGTCATGTTTTGCTTGGGGATCAAATACTTATTTTACTCCCTGAACTGCAACTCCATTTATAACATTTGTATTGTGTGATTTTCTGGAATTTTTGGTTGATATTCTGTCTCTATCATATAAAATACACCTATGATAAAAATTATAGACCCTTCATTTCTTAAGTGGGCCAAACTTACACCATCTGCAGGGGAGACAATCTTTCTTCACACAGTAAATGGCATTCAATATGCAGACAATTTAGCCAGAGAAGATTTCTCTTCTGGTTTCAGCAGTTTGTGGCCTTTGTTGATAAAAGAATTGGAAATAATACTTTGTATTCAGTGAATGAAGTGTTTTATTTTCTATACATTTGATGGTCATTTTTCATACGTCTGACCTCTCCACAGTTTCTCAGTCTCCTAGATTTAGCGGAGAAAGACGGCTCTGTCCTCTCCCTCCTGAGAGCGTTCAACTACCCTCCCATCTCTGACAACGCTGTCTACTACCTGAGGCTGGTCACCTCCGCCTTCCTCCGGAAACGAGCCGAGTTCTACCAACCGTTCGTAGAGGAGGGGCTTCACATCGCTGATTTCTGCACAATGGTCTGTAAAACGCTCCATTTTATATCTGATCCCCCATCTTCCAGGTGTTTCAGCTCCTCCCCTGGACTGAAATTGTTCCTCTGATTTCACTGCACACTGTGAGCTTCTCACCATGCGCATTAGAAGCTGCAGCAAGTCTGAGCCCACCTCATTTCTTGGCTGGAGGGCATCCAGCGTCGGTGTCAAACTGCAGCCCTAGAATGGTTGCCAAACTACAAGTCCCATGAGGCATTGCAAGGCTGACAGTTACAAGCATGATGGGACTTGTAGTTCTGTAACTGCTGGAGGGATGCAGTTATTTCCTTTCCTCCCTGGCCCCGCCCCTTTTTTATTCTTCAGTTCTGTCACTCATGGAGGCTCAGTGTCACACATGGGTGTCACCTATGCAAAAAAGCCCACGCCTCCAGATGAAAACCCACCCATCAAGGCATGTTTGCATAACTCCTCCCACTGCTTGCATCTAATCTGAGAATGAGGACACATACAATAGTAGGAAATGATACAATGTAACAATTTAGAGAACACTGGAGGGAATTATCAAATCTAATCATTGCTACTTACAATCCCCCTCCCCCCCTTATCAATTTAATTTCCCTCCAGCGTTCTCCATAAATAGTACATTGTGTTTTTTTTGTTTGTTTTGTTTTTTTTTTCTGAATGTATTTCCTATGATCCTTCGCTACAATCTTGTAGCTGTAATGCAACATCTAGAGTGCCGAGGCAGGGTGCTGGGATGTTCTCAAGCAGCTATGTACAGGATCGGCCTGACCCTCCCACCCAGCCGGGATCGGCCTGCATAGAGAAGCAGAGAGACCCAGTGATGACACAACTAGGTCTAAAATAAGGTGTGTAATGGAACCAGGAAGCGGATTTAACTTCAGCTTTCAGTTTAAAAAAAGTCAGTAGAATATTTCATGGAGACGAAGGATAATCTTCATCCTTGCTGAGGTCGCTACACCTGGTGCAGGTTTTTTTTTACAATTACTGCACTTTAGCACTCCTATTGTAAGGAGGAAATTGGAGATGAAACGTAGACTTCTATTTTTAAAGCCTTCATACACGTTGCTTGTCCCATCTTCATCCTAAAGAGATTAATGCTTCAGCTCCATCTAGTGGCCAAATAACGCGGTACAGCTTCTTTTCTTGAGCCATTTCAGGACTATACAGCATTCTGGCCACTAGATGGCGATAATACAAACCATAATCTTCTGGGAAGAAATTTCATTCAACTTCTAACAACGCTTCTGACATTTGTGTAACAAATGTGTAAATACAACCCCTTACTGTTATCACTAACCGGCTGGAGAATCGGCGTCACAGGCGTCCCTCGCATAGTCTGGTGTTGGTATTGCAAGAGATTTTTTTTTTTTTTTACTTCCTGTTCTAATGACCATACAGGAAGTGAGAGGAAATTTCCTGATGGGGGACACAGACCTAAAATAAAAACCCTGACAGATGTTCTGATCCTTCCTTTACCCAGAACTAAACAAGGCTTTTCATGGAGTTTCAATGAACAGGAATACAATTGTTTTTTTATTTATAAAAGTGTATAATCAAGAGAATATTGTACAATGTATGAGAAATTGTAGTGTGTAATATAAGAATATTATATATATATACACATACATACGATAGAATATATTTTCTTGTATATTATATTATGTTGGCTTATATATATTATATTTTTCTTCTGAGAAAATATAATGTAAGGGAAGATGAGATGTAATATATAATGAAATGGGATAATATGAGCTATAATAAATGAAAATGTATGAATATAGGATGATATAATAAAAAAATTATAGAGTATGAGAAATAATATATTTTAGAAAATGTATGACCTTTTTAAAAAGACAAACCTGGCTGCCCCATCTACACCTATACCTGCAGGTCTATTCATTTATTTCATGTAGCTTAAATTCCAGTAGTGTAACTACTTGAATGTGACTCGGCATCAGCAAGGACTGAGAAGCAGCACAGGAAGCCAATCATGCATTAACAAGGAGCATGCTGATAGCAGGAGAGAGCAGAGTGACCAATGAGATCAGTCTTCTGCTTCACCTTCACTGCCCAATCACAGGCTGGGGGAGGGGCTAGACCTGTTGCCGAAATGCAGCAGAGAAATCGGGCCATCGCTGCTAGACAGATGTGTGCTGTGTGGCAGAGCTGTGTAAGTCTCGGGACTGGATAGATACAGATCTCTGGTAATTGCCCCTCTATGGGTTTTAGTGCCCTGAAGTGATGAAAAGGGAAATTTTGCTGCAGTTCCACCTGCTTTGCTGTCTTGTATACATTTTTGTGTTCTTTGAGTCGGGGCACCACTAACTTTTCTTCTTCTCTATTCAGCACGTGGAGCCGATGGGCACTGTCTGTGATCACATCCACATCATCGCCCTGACCCAGGCCCTCACCATCCCCCTCCAGGTGGAGTACGTGGACTCTGCGGACCCCACCATAAACCAGCATGTCTTCCCCGAGGGGGCCACACCAGACATCTTTATGTTGTATACACAGGACCACTACACCGTTCTGTACAGAGCCTGCGAGCAGGGGGCGGGGCCTGTGTGACCGGGGGGGCAGGGCCTGTTGTGTCACCAGGGGGTGGGAGGAAGTGACCCCCTCCCCTATTGGACTACTTTATGGTGACAGGAAGAGGAGGAGTTTACAAGCAACCAATTGGTAGAAGTTTACAGCAATCAATTTGCACACAGACTATTAATACAGGACGATGTGTTTTTATATTTGTGTAAATGGAATTTTTTAAATAAAATTTTTGCTTTGAATACATTTGGGTTTCCTCATCTGGAGGGGGGAGGGGACTTGCTATCTGTAATGGGGGGGGGGGGGGGGGCCTGAAAGCTGGGAAACCTCAATTTTTGAGTTGTCACTGAAACGGAAAGAGAAAATCTCCAACGGGGGCACTTTGTTCATCCGCCAACTAGGAGGGGATTTGCATCGCTTTAGAAATTTCTAGTTGTCTCTGGAACAGAAAGTAGCTGGAAATCTCCTTTGACATCTGTTTGGGGGGGTTGGGATGTTCGAATAGTATAACGATAAGAGTGGATTAAATCCATGAAACACGTAGGACTTATTGGATGCACCTCACCTTCATTGGATGGTTTAACCAGGTGTTTTTTTTTTTTTTTTTTTTTTTTTTTTTTCTGCTGGTCCATGTCATTTACGGTGGCTGTTATGTATTTACCCTGCAGTGTAATATCCTGGGCTGCTTTAGGAAAAAAGTTGAGACTTCCGTTCTCAAGACTATGCTCCACCCCAGTGCCCACAGCATACAGACCAAAAATAGCAAAGAGGCTTGAGAAAGGGGGACCCACCCCCGAGACATGTCACCTAGGTGTAACCATCATCCCCTGTCAAAGGAAGTGCTGTTGGGCAAGTCTGTGGGCTCTGGGGTGGGGGGTTTGTCTCCTCTTTCCTAAAGCGGGCCAGAAGTGATTTGATTTTTCACCACAGGTGGAACACTTCCTTTGACAGGGGGGTTGATGGTTACCCAGGTGACATGTCTCGGGGTTGGGTCCCTCTTTCTCAAACCTCTTGTGGTTCTGGACAAGTCTGTATGCTGTGGGCTCTGGGCATGGATGTAACACAACACTCCTCTTCCTAAAGCAGGCCAGAGATATTTTTCAATTTCCTTTCATTCCCACAGGTGGAAGGAAAGATAATTCCTTGGTTTCCACCATCAGCACAGTTGGTATTGATGAGGGAATCCCACCTTCGGAGCTATTGTGTTCTATCTGGTGGGGGAGAGGGGAGTGCGAGGATCCTTCTCAACTGGCAAAACACAATTGCTGTTAGTGGCTACAGACTCCAACAGTAATCCCACCTAAAGGTTGGTTGGCTGAGATTCGATCCATTGATCAACTTCAGTACAGTCCTTGCTGAACCGGCTGAGATTTAATCCATGTATGGCTGGCTTTAGAGTAACTGCGCTTTTTCTTGAGGGGAAAACGATCACCTCTGAGTGATCGCTAGGGATTGTAACTCCCCTTCCTCACATCAGGGGAGGAGGAAAGCTGACGCCAAGGCCAGGGCTGCAAGGAAAACGACTTCAGCTGGAGTCCTCCCTTAGCGTGGAGAGAGACTCCCATGGCTGTGCTCCACCCCAGAGCCCACAGCCTACAGACTTGTCCAGCACCACAAGAGGCTTGAGAAAGGGGGACCCTTCATCCCAATGTCAAAGGAAGTGTTCCACCTGTGGTGAAAGGAAATTGAATCATCTCTGGCCTGCTTTAGGAAAGACACACACCCACACCCCCCCAACACTTCCTTTGACGGGATGGTAGTTACCTAGGTGACATGTCTCAGGGGTGGGCCCCCCTTTCTCCAGTTTCTTTTGGTGTTGGACAAGTCTGTATTTGGTGGTCTTTGGGGTGGAGCACAGCCTTGAGTGTGGGAGTCTCTAATTTTTCCTAAAGCAAGCCGTAGATTTGATTTTCTTTCCTGGAAGGAAATGTGACAAATGGGAGTGCAATCTAATTTGGTTATAGTCAATACAACAGTGGCGGCTGGTGCTAAATATTTCAGGGGGCGGCAAACTAACCACCCAGCCCCCCACAACAGGAAATGGACGGGAAGGTGGGGATCGCCGCAAGCACACACGGTTTAAGATGACAAGAAGGCGGCGACCATCCACCGTCGCCACCACCCCCCCGCGGGAGACTGACCTTAAGGCCCCTTTCACACGATTGGACCGTTCAGGTCCGCCTGTCAGTTTTGACGGCAGACCTGAACCGGCGCTCCATGATAGTCTATGGAGCGTCGGATGTCAGTGGAGACATGTCCGATCCGCTGAAAAGCAGACGGATGGCTCTGTGTCCAGCTCCGTCGCTATCGGATCGGGGGAGATCTGACAAATGGACACGCTGTCCGTTTTCGTCCGATCCTTCAATAGGTGGCAGCGGCACCTGACAAGCCCCTCCCCGCTCAGTAAGCAGAGAGGGACCTGTCATCCGCCGGCTCAGCGGAGATCAACGGACTGATCTCCCGCTGAGCCGGTAGACCGAGGTGGGCTCCGTAGAAACGGAGCCCGCCTCGTGTGAAAGGGGCCTAACTTAGGAAGCAGGGGGAAGAAAGAGAGGACCCGTTGCTTCTCCTCCCAGGCTGAAGTGTGTCCTGAGACTTCCTGGCCAATCGGGTCTCAGGACCTGCTTCCTGATTGGCCAGGAGGAGAATCAGGAAGACAATAGCGAATATTAATTCGCTATTGTCACACAACTGGGTGGGCTCAGGGTGCAGTGCTCTGCGCCCCAAGCCCACTTTTTTTTTTTTTTTTTTTAGCCAATTAGAGCCTCGGGCTCCAATCACGTGCTTGAAAAAAAAAGATACATTGTGTACTAGAGGTGAAAATTGAAAAAAATAAATAAAAATAAGGGGTCAAGCTACGTTATGTCAAGAATCAGTGTATTTTAGGTAGGTTTTAAAATAATGATAATAATAATAAAAATTGAAATCTGCGCCAATGTTTTTGCGCCTTATTATACACATCTGTGGTATTGTTATCAGCAAGAGGATTTAACTCCTTAACCCCCGGCCAACAAATCTCACATACATGTAAAAAAAAAAATCGGCAAAATTACTACTTGGAACCCCCAAACATTTTTTTTTTTATGTCACACGGTATTTGTGCAGGGGTTTTTTCAAACGCAATTTTTTTGGGGGGGAAAAAATGCACTTTGGTGAATTTTAATGCACGAAACACAATATATGTAACCCAATTGTTTGGTAAAAAATATAAATGATGATGTTATGCCGAGTAAATAGATAACAAAACATGTCCTGCTTTAAAATTGCGCCCGCTCGTGGAATGCCGACAAATTACGGTACTTAAAAATCTCCGTAGGCGACGATTTAAGAGCCTTTACAGGTTACCTGTTTAGAGTTACAGAGGAGGTCTAATGCTAGAATTATTGCTGCTGGTCTGACGTTCGTGGCGATACTTCACACGTGTGGTGCGAACACTGTTTACATTAGCGTGCGGGACCGGCGTATGCATTTGCCTTTGCACAGGGGGGGCACTTTAAATTTTATTTTTTTTATATTTACATTTTTTTTTTTTTTTTTTTATTTTTTTTTTTTACTACTATCTCTTATTTTGATCAACTTTATTGCCATTACAAGGGATGAACAACATCCCTTATAATAGCATGGGCGGTGACAGGTTCTCTTTACGGAGACATTGGGGATCTATTGGACCCCATATCTCTCCTCTACCTTTAAAAGCATTTGATCACACCGAGATCTGTTTGATCAGATCCTTTCACAAGCCGGTAACGCCTCGTTTACATCTGAGCAAAAGCGGAAGTGACAAAATCCTTGTTGCTCCTGTTTTCTTAGATCAGGGATATGCAATTAGCAGACGTCCAGTTGTTGCAGAACTACAAGTCCCATGAGGCATAGCAAGACTCTGACAGCCACAAGCATGAAACCCAGAGGCATGATGGGACTTGTAGTTCTGCAACTGCTGGGGGGCTGTAGTTTGGAGATCCCTGTAGACCATAGAGATAATCATGGATGTTCCTGTCCTTGGTCATCTCTATGGTAAGCGGGCGGTACCTCCAGCTTCTGTTCCAGGTTTCCCGATGGAGTGGGAGAGCCCAGAAAGGCAGCGGAAGGAGGGGGGACCTTTCTGCTGCATGTAAAAGTGATCCAGCGACTATTTAGCCGCTAAGATCGTTTTTACATGGTAGAGCATCTGACGGCTAAAAAAAAAAAAAAAAATAAAAGATACTGAGTCCATGAGTGCAGCTGCAGCCTTGGCTGTGGTATAACCACTTCAACCTGAGAATGCACGGGTACCCAATCACGTGCAAGGAAAAAAAAATGTAATTTTGCTTGCACATGACTAAGTGATAAAATTTGGAGAGCCTCACCTCATTCACTAAGCTAAAGGAAAATTCCCTTGTCAAGTGAACAACCTATTTTCCTTTGGTAGATCACCCCCATTGGCTGCTTTGCATATAGTGCCCATAGACGTGGTCCTATGTTGGGCTCCCTCCCTGGTGATTCCTTGAAAGGCCTACTACACTTCTGCTGTCTTTAGCTGCTTCTTGTTCATTGATTTTTCCATCTTCATCAAGTGAAATAAATGTTTTGTTGGGTTGAGGTCGGGGGACTGAGTTGGCCACTTAAGAATATTCTACTTCTTCACTACTTCCAACGGCTCTTGGGTTGCCCTTTGCAGTATACTTTGCGTCAGTATTCTGTCCTGTGAAGGGCCGTCCCACCGTTTTTTTCAAAATTTGGTCCAATCTGGGCTGATAATACACAGTAACCCTCTACATCTCATGAATCACTCTGCTGCTTCTGTCAGAACTCATATCATCAATAAAAACGAGACCCGGGTCCATTGGCGCGGCCAGAACACTGCCTCCACCATGTTCCACAGATAAGGTATCCTTCAGGTCATGACACACTCGTGGCTCCTCTCTGGAACACTCATTTTCATTTGTTTTCCGATAATGAAAAAACGATAAAGATTCTTATGTTAGTTTATAAAGATATTCAACTAACTTTTCCAAACATTTAGGTTGTAGTCAAAGGTAGGACTTGAACCTATTCATTTGTTTTCAAAGACCCTGGAAAAAACTATAAAGATTTTCATGTTGTTTTATAAAGATATCCAGCCATTATACCAGAAAACAAGTTTTTCCAAAGGTTTGGGTTGAAGTCAAAGGTAGGATTTGAACCTATGTAAACCCCTGAAGGAGGCACTTAGTGGCCAGGATACTTAACCAGTACTCTACAAAGTTTGGTGGTTGAGTATTGACTAATGTTAGCCCTTATAGGGTGGGCTGCCAAAGAAATCTACCCAACATAAAACCAAATAATGAGAGGTGGCGATCACCAAGCGGGTTGGCTTGGAGGTAAAGCTCATGGATTATGGAGTGTTTCCTCTCGGCAGTTGGTGCTGATCCCGGTTCAAGTCCTGGTGAGAGCTTCATGAGATATGTTTGGAGTTCCCTAAGGTGTATAGAGAATGCAGCATTGTATAGATATATGATCTTTGGTGAGGGATCACAAAAGAAGAATATTTTACATGAAAAGTACAACAAGCTCACCCAACTGCATTTAAGGGTGAGCTTGGTTATTTTTTATATTTAATTATTTCTGAGCATGCTCAGCAACAACACAAGTATAAACGTTCCCTACAATCTAAGGACTGAAGGCGACAAAGTGACTTGTCCAAGGTCACAAGGAGCCAACGTGTGGTTGAAACCCCACGTCTCCAGGAAGTCTCCCATGGCTACGCTGGCCGTCAGAGTACTTAAACCTGCAAATGGCGGCCCCTTCGCTGGTGAGAGCCAACATGGGGATTCGAACCCACATCCTTCAGGAAGTCTCTCTTGGCTACGCTGGCCGTCAGAGTACTTAACCTGCATGCTATGGCTGCATCACCTGGATATGGGGTAACTTGTTCTCATCTTAAAGTTTTCATTGCCAAAGCGAATAATGAGAAAACTCAGACTATTCAAGAGAGGGTACAGTGGTTTTTCCAATGGGTTGGTGAATTAGGTGCATTTTTGCCTCTCTGGAACAATTCTCAGAGGGAGTTGAGGACATGTTCAAGGAGCCAACATGGGAATTCGAACCCACATCTTCAGGAAGTCTCCCAAGGCTATGCTGGCTGTCAGAGTACTTAACCTGCATGCTATGGCTACGTCACCTAGATTTGACTTAACTTGCTTAAATCTTAAAGCTTCCACTGCCAAAGCGACTATTGAGAAAACTCATAGAATAGCCCACACAGGTCTATACTGTTTGTTCTAATGGACTGGTGGTCAGTCTTCTTCTCTCCTGTGAAGGACCTTCCCATCGGTTTTGCAGAATGCGGGCTAATATTGGATAGAGTCCCGGGTCCATTGGCAGCCAGAACACTGCCTCCATCATGTTTCACACGTGTGGTGGTATCCTTCAGGTTATGACACACTAATGGCTCCTCTCAAGAACACAATTAATTTGTTTTCCGAGACTGAAAAAAAAGCTATGAAGATTCTCACGTTGGTTTATAAAATCAAACTACCTTTTTCAAATATTCAGGTTGTAGTTAAAGGTAGGACTTGAACCTATGTAAACCCCAGCAGGATGCACTTAGCAGTCAGGATACTTAACCAGTACTCTACAACAATTGGTGGTTAAGTCTTGACAAATGTTAGCCCTTATAGGGTGGGCTGCCAAAGAAATCTACCCAATATAAAACCAAATAATGAGAGCTAGCAGTCACCAAAAGGGCTGGCTTGGAGTTTAAGCTTATGGATTATGGAGTATTTCTGCTCGGTAGTTGGAGCTGACCCCAGCTTGAGTCCTGGTGTGCTCTTCCTGAAATCTGCTTGGAGCCTTCTAAGAGGTCATTCAATGCTTGTACTAAGCCCCACCAACCCTTTTAGACAACCGCCCCCCATATACTCCATTGTATCCCAATCTATCTTAACAAGATGATTTGGACTATATAATGAGATCATATGGGGCACATCAGTCACAGCCAGTATCAAGAGGAGCCCCTAGTGAGGCTCCGGCAGCCTCTGTGGTGCAGACACCACCGGTTCCTGTGTTACAATCAGTGGTCAGTCTGGATCAACTTCAGTCACTTGATTCGTCTCAGGTCGATCCCGAATTTGTGATGGACAGCCTTGAGCATGCTGGGGTTGAAATCTCTCCACTGCGTCCATTGCTGAGAGTTCTGTAGCTGTTGCTCAAACTCCTCTTCTCCTATGACGCTGAGAACTAATGAAGCTTTGACAGATTTGAGAAAAGAGTTGGGCAGCTGGTGATGTATATTTTGGGTGGGGGCGGTGTCAAACAAGACATCCCAATGCGACCCCCAAGGTAGGTCGCTCAACCCCTCCCCGTCACCTGACCAACCCCGCACTTACCCCATCTAGGCAGCTTCGGGTTCGTTGTCCTGTTGGAAGATGAGCCTTTAACCCAGTCTGAGGTCCAGAGCGCTCTGGAGCAGGTTTTCATCAAGGATGTTTCTGTATATTGCTGCATTCATTTTTTCCCTCCATCCTGACTAGTCTCCCAGTTCCTGTCACTGAAAAACATCTCCGCAGCATGATGCTGCCACCACCATGCTTCACTGTAGGGATGGTATTGGCCAGGTGAGGAGCGGTGCCTGGTTTCCTCCAGACATGATGCGAGCCATTCCGTTTCATAAGACCAGAGAATTTTGTTTCTCATGGTCTGAGGGTCCTTCAGGTGCCTTTTGGCAAACTCCAGGCGGGCTGCCATGTGCCTTTTACTGAGGAGTGACTTCCGTCTGGCCACTCTACCATACAGGCCTGATTGGTGGAGTGCTGCAGAGATGGTTGTTCTTCTGGAAGGTTCTCCTCTCTCCATAGAGAAACGCCGGAGCTCTGTCAGAGCGACCATCAGGTTCTTGGTCACCTCCTGGACTAAGGCCCTTCTCCCCCTATCGTTCAGTTTGGCCAGACAGCCCGCTCTAGGAAGAGTCCTGGTGGTTCCAAACTTCTTCCATTTGCAGATGATGGAGGCCACTGTGCTCATTGGGACCTTCAATGTTGCAGAAATGTTTCTGTACCCTTCCCCCGATCTGTGCCTCCATACAACCCTGTCTCCGAGGTCTACAAACAATTCCTTGGACTTCATGGCTTGGTTTGTGCTCTGACATGCACTGTTACCTGTGGGACCTTCTATAGACAGGTGTGTGCCTTTCCAAATCATGTCCAATCAACTGAATTTACCACAGGTGGACTCCAATCAAGTTGTAGAAACATCTCAAGAATGATCAGTGGAAACAGGAGGCACCTGAGCTCAATTCTGAGTGTCATGGGAGGAGCCTGTGATACTTCTGTACATGGGAGGAGCCTGTGATACTTATGTACATGGGAGGAGTCTGTGATACTTGTGTACATGGAAGGAGTCTGTGATACTTGTGTACATGGGAGGAGTCTGTGATACTTATGTACATGGGAGGAGCCTGTGATACTGATGTACATGGGAGGAGTCTGTGATACTTATGTACATGGGAGGAGCCTGTGATACTTATGTACATGGGAGGAGCCTGTGATACATTATGTACATGGGAGGAGTCTGTGATACTTATGTACATGGGAGGAGTCTGTGATACTTATGTGCATGGGAGGAGCCCGTGATACTTATGTACATGGGAGGAGCCTGTGATACTTATGCACATGGGAGGAGCCTGTGATACTTATGTACATGGGAGGAGCCTGTGATACTTATGCACATTGGAAGAGCCTGTGATACTTATGCACATGGGAGGAGCCTGTGATACTTTTGTACATGGGAGGAGCCTGTGATACTTATGCACATGGGAGGAGTCTGTGATACTTATGCACATTGGAAGAGCCTGTGATACTTATGCACATGGGAGGAGCCTGTGATACTTTTGTACATGGGAGGAGCCTGTGATACTTATGTACATGGGAGGAGTCTGTGATACTTATGCACATGGGAGGAGCCTGTGATACTTATGCACATGGGAGGAGCCTGTGATACTTATGCACATGGGAGGAGCCTGTGATACTTATGTACATGGGAGGAGTCTGTGATACTTGTGTACATGGAAGGAGTCTGTGATACTTGTGTACATGGGAGGAGTCTGTGATACTTATGTACATGGGAGGAGCCTGTGATACTGATGTACATGGGAGGAGCCTGTGATACTTATGTACATGAGAGGAGCCTGTGATACTTATGTACATGGGAGGAGCCTGTGATACATTATGTACATGGGAGGAGTCTGTGATACTTATGTACATGGGAGGAGTCTGTGATACTTATGTGCATGGGAGGAGCCCGTGATACTTATGTACATGGGAGGAGCCTGTGATACTTATGCACATGGGAGGAGCCTGTGATACTTATGCACATGGGAGGAGCCTGTGATACTTATGTACATGGGAGGAGCCTGTGATACTTATGCACATTGGAAGAGCCTGTGATACTTATGCACATGGGAGGAGCCTGTGATACTTTTGTACATGGGAGGAGCCTGTGATACTTATGCACATGGGAGGAGTCTGTGATACTTATGCACATTGGAAGAGCCTGTGATACTTATGCACATGGGAGGAGCCTGTGATACTTTTGTACATGGGAGGAGCCTGTGATACTTATGTACATGGGAGGAGTCTGTGATACTTATGCACATGGGAGGAGCCTGTGATACTTATGCACATGGGAGGAGCCTGTGATACTTATGCACATGGGAGGAGCCTGTGATACTTTTGTACATGGGAGGAGCCTGTGATACTTTTGTACATGGGAGGAGCCTGTGATACTTATGTACATGGGAGGAGCCTGTGATACTTATGTACATGGGAGGAGCCTGTGATACTTATGTACATGGGAATTTGTATTGTTTTTTATTTTCAATAAATTTGCAGATTCCAAACGTTTCTCACTTTGTCATTATGGGGTTATTATTTGTAGAAATTTGAGGAAAATAATGAATTTAATCCATTTTGGAATAAGGCTGTAATATAACAAAATGTGGAAAAAGTGAGTCCCTTAAAGGGAGGAAACCATGGCTGGGTTCAGTTTCGCTCATTTATGAAGATGGTGTGTTGGTGGCGAGCCCCGAGCTGTGAGGCCTGCAGGCAGGATAGTAGACCTCTGTTAGAATATTTGGGTTCAGAAGGACACAAGGAGGCAAAACACAACATGCAATATTGCCAGGAGTCTGTACAGTACCCGGGTTTCACAAGGTACATGGTAAGGGAGTCAGTCTAGGATCCGCGCCATTTTGGGGTTTTCCCCGCTCAGTTACAAAGAAAGAAATGCCGTCCTTCCTTGGAATGATCAACTACTGCAGACAATGGATTCCTAACTGTTCCCACTATGATAACCAGGGTTGCACCAATACCGGTACTGATCCAAGACACGTGCAATTAGTTTAGTTTCGAAAAGTTCGTAAATACCCGAATAAACAAAAAAACATTTACCGAATTTTTCCATATATTCGGAAAAACTAAAATAAGAACGAAAATCCCCCCCAAAAAATTTAAAAAAACCACATTAATAATAACTATTACATTACTGGTATTGGAATTTCCTTACAAATTTGGGTGTTAGTGAACGTAATGAATACGAATTTATCCGAAGTTATGAATTATCCAAAATAACGAATGCCGCATCTAAACGAATAATAACAAACAATAATAACGAAAACTTTTTGTTATCATTAATTTGTTGCGCTCCCCATTCATTTAGATGCAGCATTCTTTTTTCGGATAAATTCATATTCATTACGTTCACTAACATCCAAATTTGAAAGGATATTCCAATACCTATAATTTAATAGTTAGTTATCATTAGTTAGTTATTTCAAATTTCTGGATTTCGAATTTAAAGAATTTTAGAATTTGCGGATTATCGAATTTACAATTTCACGAATTTCGATCATAGCGAATGACCCAAAAAACAAAACAAAAAAAAAAAAAAAACTAATGAAAACGAACAAATTTTTCGGCAGTGCACATGTCTAACCGATACTTACAGGCTCGGTTCTTTGCGCTGTCAGTGTAAAAAAAAAAAATATAAGTTGTTAAGGTGTGGGGGCCGCTGCGTCCTTAATGACCGATGACTTATTCAGCTGCCAGTGGGATTCCCCTGTTGACAGATGAAGTGTTAAGTCCGCTAATTGGAGCTGTCAAAAAAAAAAAAAAAAAAAAGCAGGCTCTGAAACACTAAGTTTAAAAGAAACATTGTTTCTTTTTGTATCTTTCAGTTTCTTCATCTACAGATCAAAGAGATGGACTTCGATCAGCAGATGAAGTCAGTTTAACCCGTCAAGTAAAAAAAATACATTTTTTTGGTGTTTTTTTTAAATTAAATGTTCCTCTGTTCAACTCTTTATTAACCCTTAATTTACTTTAATCAGCCTTAACTCCTCATTCTCGATTTAACCACTTCACGCAAAACGACGTACCCGTACATCGGTACTTTGACGCTAAATGCCATTGTTACGGCAGCAGCTAGCTACAATAACCCCGGTATTTTAGGGAACGCTGTGCGTTTCTCTTTAGGATAAAAGTGGTCTCCGCGGCAGATTCGCCCGCGAGATCACGTTTAATCGGTGGCGGGAGAGGTGCCCACCCCCCCCCTCCCATAGAAGTCGTCTCTGCCGCTTACCAGACCCCGCCGGTAGTGGCGGAGCCGATCGCGTCCTTTCCCGTGGATGCCTGGCTGCCGAGTGAGGGGAAGATGGCCCCCGCTCAGCTTTATAGCATGGGAGGGGCGAAGCGACATCAAACGTCACTTCCGCCCATCTCTTAAAAGGAGAATTTTTTTTCTTTTTCCAAGTGACATTTTTTTTTTTTTTTTTTTTATTGCATTTTAGTGTAAATATGAGATCTGATGTCTTTTTGACCCCAGATCTCATATATAAGAGGACCTGTCATGCTTTTTTCTATTACAAAGCATGTTTACATTCCTTGTAATAGGAATAAAAGTGAACTGATTTTTTTTTTTTAAAGACAGTGTCAAAAATTAAAAGTAAAAAAACAAAAAAAAAAAAAAAAAAAAAAAAACACGCAGTGATATATGAAATATATATCTAAAAAAATCGATCAATCCTGATGTACTAACGGCTGATCTAATTTCTTGAGTCCCGAAAATGTCAGGACAGTCCAAACACCCCCCCCAAATGACATATTTTTGGAAAGTAGACAGTCCGAGGTCTTTAGTAAAAAAAATCATGGCACATTTTTTTGAAGTTGTAATTTTTTGAAAAATGAAGAAATTAAAAAAAAATAAATAAAAAATGTTCACAATTTTTATTAAAAATAATATCACCAGTGAGTACAGCGTCACCATATAACTGGTGTGATGATGACCAGGAACACTGACTGGTGACCATAAACTTTTTTCTTTTATATAATTTTTTTTTTTAACACTCTGTGACCAGAGCAATATAATGTTACCATAGAAACACTGTACTACTCTGTGGAAGCGATCAGGATCCCCCCTCCCTCCCACACTATGATCGATTAAACCAGTGAATTTCACGGTTACAAGCAACCATTTTTACTGAATGAAATTGATAAATTCAGTGTTTACGATTGGGGTTAGCTGTGATTGGCCCCGTCTGTACCATGTGATCACTGTGACCAATCACAGCTAGCAAACACAATTGTGGGGTGCGCATGACATCCACCCAGGAGGTCGAAGGTCCCGCCTGACCTATAGTCAAATGAGGAGGAGAGGAGGAGGAGGAGAAGAAAAAATGAAGAAGAAGGAGGAGAAGAAAAAATGAAGAAGAAGGAGGAGAAGAAAAAATGAAGAAGAAGGAGGAGAAGAAAAAATGGAGAAGGAGGAGGAGAAGAAAAAAAGGAAGAAGAAAAAGAAGAAAAAAAGAGAAGAAGAAAAAGAAGAAAAAAAAGAAGAAGAAGAAAAAGAAGAAAAAAAGAAGAAGAAGAAAAAGAAGAAAAAAAGAAGAAGAAGAAAAAGAAGAAGAAGAAGAAAAAGAAGAAGAAGAAGAAGAAGAAGAAAAAGAAGAAAAAAAGAGAAGAAGAAAAAGGAGGAGGGAGGGAGGAAAGAATGGTGAGGTGGTCCCGTTCATTATAATCACCTGGTGCACTCTCGGTGTTCTGATTAGGAAAGTTCCAGGGTCTGCATCCCTTTAGAAGTTATTAACCCTTTGGGAGTATCTCACCAAATCTGACATTCCTATTGCAGGGGACGCCTAAAATCTGACTTGTACTTTAGTGAAAATCTGACATTCCTATTGCAGGGGATGCCTAAAATCTGACTTGTACTTTAGTGAAAACTTCTGGGGGATAAAAAAAAAAAAAAAATCACACAAGCAGGAAATGATCTTTCTGGGGGTGGTCCATTTTCCATCTGTGTACAGAGCGCCCCCAGGTGGCCGTGTATTGCATTGAAATTTACAGAAAATTACAGCAGCTGCAGATTAAAAAGGAAAGAAATTTTTTAATATCATTAAATTACAATACAACTGTTTTAATAGTATATGTAGATTTTTTTTCCTCCCAAAAGTGGGTCGTTGCACCTTCAACTTTTTAAAATTTCTCTGGAGGTGTTCTCTTTATCCTCTCCTACAAAAGTCCAATAGGAAAAGGGAGAGAACAGACCTTAGTTGGGGTGGAGTGACCCTTTAATTTTACAAAAGCGCTCTCTGTGCAATATATATAGCGGAGGAGGGGGAATGGCGGTCATGGGCGGGGCTTCTGCTTCTGTTTGTGTTTCTTGGTGTGTTGGTTGGAGAGGGTGTGGAGGGCGCTCTCGGATCGGGCGGCGGGGAGGTCGGGGAGGGTCAGGTGACCGCTCTTGGTCGGGTATTTGGTTTTCATAATGTTCCGGAATACCGGTTGAGATAAAAGTCTCTTCAGTTGCTTCTTCATGAACTTCAAGGCTTTCTGCTTGGCTCTGTCCTCCTCTTCATCCGCGTTCCCACCTGGAAAAGAAGAAGAGCGGAACCGTCAGTCAGTCCTGAGTCCCGGGAGGGACTACAAGTCCCAGACTCTGCAGCCAATCATATAGTATGAAGTATACAAACAATGTATCATTTTATACTTTGTATATGAATAGACAATGACAGTATTATTTTATTACTTCTTATAATAATAGAACGACATGAACATTTAGAGAGGTCAACCCCTCGCCACTCAATCCAGTTCTGACATTCTCTCCTACATGTAAAAATCACCTTTTTTTGCTAGAAAATTATTCAGAACCCCCAAACATTAAATATAAATTTTAGAAGAGACCCTGGGGAATAAAAAAAATGTCACACTTTATGTACGCAGCAATATTTCAAACGTGATTAAAAAAAAATATATATATATTATTATTATATGGGGATGGGCACTTTAAAAAAATAAAAAAATAAAAAAATAAATAAATAAAAAAAATGTATTGCTCATTTTATTTTTATTTACCCTTTTCCTTTATTTTTTTTCTTTTTTGATGACTTTTACTCCTATTACAAGGAGCGTAAACATCCCTTGTAATAGGAGTGGGGCATGACAGGTCCTCTTTACAGAGAGATTCGTGGTCTATAAGTCCCCACATCTCTCCTCTATGATGGAAAGACTGAGTTTAAAAAAAAAAAAAAAAAAAAATCTGACACGGACATCACCAGTGACACCAATACAGTGATAATAATATACACTGTCACTGTACTAATGACACTGGCTGGGAAGGGGTTAACATGTAGGGGCAATCAAAGGGTTAACTGTGTGCCTAACAATGTGTAATGTGTTTTGCTTTTACTAACAGATCTCTTTGTTTCTTATCCCTGCTTTGCAGGGATAAGAAACAGAGAGAGATCATTCCCTCTGTACAGAGCTCTGGGCTGTGATTGGACGCAGCCGATCAGCAGGTCCTGGCCATGAATCATTGGCTGGGACCTGCTGACAGATTCCCGCTCTGTACAATCACAACGGGTGTCGGCAAAAGGGGTGCGGCATCCTAAACCAGCAAGCGACATAAAGGGCGAGTCGCTTTGCCTGCACAGGCCGCCCGTCCGCCATTGGTTAAGAGAAAGATTTTGGCGGCAACCGTAATTTACCTAATAAATCGTCATCGATGTCCATTTCCAGAGCTTCAGCCGCCTGCTGGATCCAGGAGTTCTGCTGTTTGGTCTTACTGTGGAAATACTCGGCCTTCTCGATCTGCCGGGCCAGACCGACGCGTTCCTGGGAACAAAGACGGGACAAACGATCAGCTGACAATCCTCCTCAGCAAAGACCTCAATGACATTATTAAAGCTGAACTCCGAGTACAAAAAACAACATTTAAAGCTGCTCCTCGATCCCTAGAAAGGATATAAATCCTCTCTGAGCACCAAATGCCATTGTAAACCCAGATATTACCTTATAAAAAGGAGGTGGTGACATCATCACTGTGCTGTATACAGTGCAGAGAGCAGAGCTATGGGAGGGGCCCAGCAGGCTCCACCCACTACAGAAAACTACAGGAGGGGGCGGAGACAAGACCGGTCACCCTGCACAAGGAGAGAGAGCAGAACTGAGGGAGGGGCCCAGCAGGCTCCACCCACCACAGAAAACAGAGCGACCAGTCCCCCTGCAGAAGGAGAGAGCGCAGAACTGTGGGAGGGGCCAGCAGGCTCCACCTACTGCAAAAAACTACAGAAGGGGGCAGAGACAAGACCAGTCACCCTGCACAAGAGCAGAGCTGTGGGAGTGGTGCAGCAGGCTCCACCCACTAAGGGAAGGGGGTGAAGACAAGACCAATTCCCCTACAGCAGGAGAGAAAGGAGAACTGTGGGCGGGGCCCAGCAGGCTTCACCCACTAAGGGAGGGGGCGGAGACAAGGCCAGTCCCCCTGCACAAGGAGAAAGAGCAGAGCTGTGGGAGGGGCCCAGCAGACTCCACCCACTACAGAAACCGACATGAGGGGGCGGAGACGAGTGCAGAGCTGTGGGAGGGGCCCAGCAAGCTCCACCTACTACAGGCTGCCTGCAGAGATATACAAGTAGGGGGCGGAGACAAGACCAATCACCCTGCACGAGGAGGAGGTGCAGAGCTGTGGGAGGGGCCTTTATTATCTCGGAGTTCAGATTTTGGTGAAGCCTCTCTTTAAAAAGGGTCAGCCCACCACAAACAGATTTTCTCAAAAGACTAAATGTACTCCGATTTTTTTTTTTTTTTTTTAATACCATAATTGTATCCGGCAATCACAGTATTAAACAGAGGCACAATGACTTCTTCAAGCTAAAGACTCAGATTATGAGTGAAGCCTCCAGCCTGCATGTGATCACTAGGTCATGGGTGGGAACTCGGGAACCTTCTGACTGATTGTCCCCCTTCGCCTTTCCCCCCCAACCCCCACATACTGGAGCTGTCAGTGACAGGCGTCAGCTGGTGGCTGTCAAAGTGTGACCATAGATTACCGGTCCCTTGGAAGGGGGGGAGGGGGGTGCCTATAGACGGTGGGACAGGCAGGGGGTCAGTTCACAGCTTCTACCTTTATTCCAGCCATGCACTTGGACTCCACGGGGAAGAAGGGAAGCTCGTCGTTCTTCTCCAGAGTTCTGAAGATTTTCCTGAAGTTGACCACATCGTCTGGTCCAATCAGAAGCAGCGTCAGGCCGTCGCTGGAGGCACGGGCAGTTCTGCCACTGCGGTGGACGTAGGTTTCCGACGTCCTCGGAACCTGAATAGCAAAAAAGAAAAAAAAAAAAAAAAGTTACCAACCAATAGCTGAGCGAAGAGCTCCGAGGTCATAGAGTGCGGGGTTTTGGATCGCCACTAGGGGGCGCTATTGGTATGAAATAATTTTTCAAGTAATATTGGGAGGTTCCTCCGGGTGTCCGAATTCCTTCCACCAGACAAAAACATACAGAAAAGATAACGGGCACCACTATGTGTGCGGGTGGAGATCTGCAGAGTGCTGGACGGGTATCGGAGTGGAATCCCAACAAAGGACTTCTCCTGGGACAACTTGTTGCAGCTAAACAAACGTAGTAAAATGATTTTTTTTTTTTTACCTGTGTCCAAAAAACACAACTCTGTATGCTGTACCTGGTAATGGAGAACGTGCTGGATATTGGGGATGTCCAAACCGCGAGCCGCCACATCCGTAGTGAGGAGGACGCAGCTGAGAGAGAGAGAGAAGACGTCACCAATAGAAGAATAAAAACGCGTCCCACTGACCTCAGCGCAAAAAAATCGCGTCCCACTGACCTTTGCGCAAAAAAAAAATTGCGTCCCACTGACTCGGCGCAAAAACCCCGTCCCACTGACCTCTGCGCAAAAACCCCCGTCCCAATGACCTCGGCGCAAAAACCCCGTCCCACTGACCTCGGCGCAAAAACCCCGTCCCACTGACCTCGGCGCAAAAACCCCCGTCCCAATGACCTCGGCGCAAAAACCCCGTCCCACTGACCTCGGCGCAAAAAAAAAAAAAAAAACGCGTCCCACTGTCCTCTGCGCAAAAAAACACGCCCCACTGACCTCGGCGCAAAAAAAAAAAATCGAGTCCCACTGTCCTCTGCGCAAAAACCCCGTCCCACTGACCTCGGCGCAAAAAAAGCGTCCCACTGACCTCGGCGCAAAAACCCCGTCCCACTGACCTCGGCGCAAAAACCCCGCCCCACTGGCCTCGGCGCAAAAAAAACCGCGCCCCACTGACCTCTGCGCAAAAAAAATCACGCCCCACTGACCTCTGCGCAAAAAAAATCACGCCCCACTGACCTCTGCGCAAAAAAAATCACGTCCCACTGACCTCTGCGCAAAAAAAATCACGTCCCACTGACCTCTGCGCAAAAAAAATCACGTCCCACTGACCTCTGCGCAAAAAAATCACGTCCCACTGACCTCTGCGCAAAAAAATCGCGTCCCACTGACCTCTGCGCAAAAAAATCACGTCCCACTGACCTCTGCGCAAAAAAATCACGTCCCACTGACCTCTGCGCAAAAAAATCGCGTCCCACTGACCTCTGCGCAAAAAAAATCGCGTCCCACTGACCTCTGCGCAAAAAAATCGCGTCCCACTGACCTCTGCGCAAAAAAATCGCGTCCCACTGACCTCTGCGCAAAAAAATCGCGTCCCACTGACCTTGGCGCAAAAAAATCGCGTCCCACTGACCTTGGCGCAAAAACCCCGTCCCACTGACCTCGGCGCAAAAAAATTGCGTCCCACTGACCTCGGCACAAAAAAATCGCGTCCCACTGACCTCGGCACAAAAAAATCGCGTCCCACTGACCTCGGCGCAAAAACGCCAGCCACAATAATTACATTTAAACCTTTTTTTATTTTAAACTGCCCATTTCGGTTGAAATTTTCGGCCAAGTGCATCCTGAATTTTCAGTTTCGTTGCACCACTAACATATACATTAATAAAGATTAGGCGGCTCTTGAACTATACACCGGATTTTCTGTTGTGTCTACTGGGGACCAGAGCCGCCAATATTCCCGGGATCCATAACCCAAGTATCGGCTCCGCCCCCCACAGGCGGCACACTCTTACCTCTCTCTCTCGGCGAATCTCTCCAGGTTCTTCAGCCTCTGCTTCTGGTGCATGTTGGCGTGTAGCTGGAGCGGGTTGAACTCCAGGATGGTGAGGAGGCAGGTCAGCCTCTTGATGCAGTCAATGCTGTTGGCGAAGACCATGGTGCGCCCAGGGTACTGCAGCAGGAAGTAGTAGAGGTAGAAGTCCTTCTCGTCGGTGGAGCAATGGATTCTGGTCTCGGTCAGCGTCTCCACGGTGGCCTGCTTCCTGGTCAGATCGATGACCTTGGGCTTCCCCTTCATGCCGACCTTGTGCATCAGGCTCTCCAGCTTGCTGTCCTTGTCCATCCTCCTAAAGTTCTTCTTCTGCAGGAGGCGGCTGGGGGCCTGGTGGATGAGGGTCAGGGTGGCGGAGAAGACGAAGGTCTGCCTCTTGGGGTTGTAGTGAGTCTCGCTCAGCATCTCCAGCAGTTGGGTCAGCTCGGCGTAGTGACCCTTCTCCACCATTCTGTCCGCCTCGTCGATTACCAGACACCTGTCCACAGAGACACGAAGGTCAACTCGTTACTGCAGACCTAGGAGACCACTACAGTGAAAAATATTGTATTTTCTTCTAATTCAATAACCACTGGGGCAGAAGACACCAAGCTCTATTGTGGAATAATGTAGGGTGTCTCCACCCCACAAGCAGACCTTGTAGTTTGGGAGGGGCCTTAAAGTGGCACTGACCACCAATTATTGTAGATTATTTTTCTTAAGGATAAAGAAAATAAAAAGGTGAACGAGCACACCCAACTCTTTTATCATTACCTGAGCTTCTTTAGGTTGGACAGGTGAGGGTGCTCCTCTCTGATCATCTCCCACAGACGCCCCGGCGTTGCAATGACGATCTCTGGCCCTCGGTTTAACAGTCGCTCCTGTTTCTGTGGGGCCATCCCACCAACCACAATGGCGGTTCTGATTCCTGAGGGGGACATCAAAAAAGGATAACGATCATTCCGAAATATCAAATATAAGTTATAAGCCTGGACTCTGCATATCTGTAATAATGGACGCAAATCCCAACACACTCTTGCTTCAAAACTAAGAACCCACCTGGAAGAAGCATAAAAGATAAAAATGTCTTCTTCCAACTTTCCAGATCGGGAACTTAAGGTGTTGCCAAATTACCAAAAAATAGGATTTTTTAAAACAGCTTACCTGTAAAATCCTTTTCTTTCGAAGGACATCACGGGACACAGAGCCACAGTAATTACTGATGGGTTATATAGGTATCACTGGTGATTGGACACTGGCACACCCTATCAGGAAGTTCAACCCCCTATATAATCCCTCCCCCTTGCAGGGATACCTCAGTTTTGTAGCCAAGCAATATAGTGTATTAGAAGAGGGGTGGGACCTCTGTGTCCCGTGATGTCCTTCGAAAGAAAAGGATTTTACAGGTAAGCTGTTTTAAAAAATCCTATTTTCTTTCTCGAACATCACGGGACACAGAGCCACAGTAATTACTGATGGAATGTCCCAGAGCAATGCTACCTGAGGGGGGGGAACCACGACCAAGTAGGGTGCAATCAGACCTGAGTACCCTGTACCGCTGCCTGCAGCACACTACGCCCAAAGGCGATATCCTCATGCCTTCTCACATCCACCTGATAGAATCTGGTGAATGTATGAACTGAAGACCAGGTTGCGGCCTTGCAGATTTGAGCCATAGAGGCCCGGTGATGCACTGCCCAAGAAGCACCAATAGCCCTTGTGGAATGTGCCCTGATCTGAAACGGAGGAATCTTCTGTTTCAAACCGTAAGCTTGAATGATCAACTGTCGAATCCATTTAGAAATGGTAGCTTTTGACGCTGCCTGTCCTCTATTGGGACCCTCTGGCAGCACAAACAAAACATCCGTCTTGCGGATCTGAGTAGTTGCCCCTAGATAGGCCTTAACTGCTCTTACTACATCCAACGAATGTAGAGATCTCTCTTCCGGAGAACAGGGATCTGGAAAAAAGGAAGGTAGAACAATGTCTTGGTTTAAATGAAAATCAGAAACCACCTTCGGTAAAAAACTAGGATGAGGGCGTAGTACCACTCTATCCTTGTGTATAATCAAATAAGGCTCCTTACAGGAAAGAGCTGCTAATTCTGATACTCTTCTAGCAGAAGAGATGGCCACCAGAAAAATTAATTTCCTTGTCAACAAGACCAAAGGAATCTGACTTATTGGTTCAAAAGGCCGTTTCTGTAACACAGCCAGGACCAAATTCAAGTCCCAGGGGTTTAGGGGCGCTTTAACCGGAGGATTAAGACGCATCACCCCCTGCATAAAGTTTCGGACCAAAGAATGCGAAGCAAGTGGCCGCTGAAATAATACTGATAAAGCAGAGACCTGGCCCTTGATGGTACTCAAGGCCAGCTTCATCTCTAATCCCATCTGTAGAAAATCAAGGATTCTACCTATGACATATTTCCTGGGATGCCAACCTCTGGATTCACACCAGGTTATATAAGCTTTCCAGACTCTATGATAAATCATCCTGGAAGCTGGCTTCCTTGCATTAATCAAGGTAGATATGACAGGACCTGAGAGCCCACGACTCTTCAGAACGTGGGTCTCAATAGCCAAACCGTCAAATTTAGCGTTTGTAAGGCAGGATGGAACACTGGACCTTGAGATAACAGGTCTGGGCGTACCGGTAGGGTCCACGGGGAACCCACCGTCATCCTTACTATTTCTGCATACCAAGTCCTTCTGGGCCAAGCGGGGGCCACCAGAAGTACCGACTTCCTTTCCTGCCTGATCCTGCGAAGGAGTCGTGGTAGTAGCAGAATAGGCGGGAATGCGTAAATCAGTGAGAACCGATGCCACGGAATCACCAACGCATCCGTCCCGCATGCAAGAGGATCTTTTGTCCTTGCCACAAATCTGTCTATCTTTTTGTTGAATCGGGATGCAAAGAGATCTTCATCTGGAACCCCCCATCTTTGGCATATGGCCCAAAAGACGTCGGGATGCAGAGACCATTCCCCTGGAAGTAACTGCTGGCGACTTAGTCCGCCTGCCAATTCTCTATTCCCGGGATGAAAACTGCCGATATGCATGGCACATGCATCTCTGCCCAGACTAAGATCTGGTTCACCTCTTTTTGAGCAGCTCGGCTCCGGGTGCTTCCCTGATGATTGACATAAGCCACTGCTGTGGCATTGTCGGACTGGATCCTGACCGGACAACCCTGTAGCCTGATAGTCCAGGCTTTTAGAGCTAGATGTATCGCCCGGATCTCCAGAATGTTGATGGGTAAGGTCCTCTCTGTCTTGGACCATACTCCTTGGACCGCAGCCTGTTCCAGAACTGCTCCCCAACCTGACAGACTGGCATCTGTTGTTACCACCGTCCAGGTAACCGGTAGAAAGGATTTCCCCTTCTGCAGGTTTTCGGGTATGAGCCACCAATTGAGGCTCTGACGCACCGCATGCGACAGGTGCATCGGAAAGTCTAATGCCTGAACCTTCTTGTTCCAGGTCGACAGAATACTGTGTTGCAGCATTCTTGAGTGAAACTGAGCATAGGGAACTGCTTCGAATGAAGACACCATCTTCCCTAGTAGCCTCATACAAAGGCGGACTGAGGGACCCTTCTTGGTCCTTACTGTCAGAATCAGCTCTCTCAAAGCAGTGATCTTTGCCTGGGGTAGAAATATTTTCTCCTGGCTTGTATGTATAATCAGACCTAAATATTCCAGTCTTCTTACTGGTTTTAGGAAAGACTTTTCTAAGTTGAGGATCCAACCCAGGTGTTCTAGATACCTGACCGTGGTCCTCAAGTTTCCATTCAAAGAGGCTACCGACCGGTCTATCAAGAGCAGGTCGTCTAGGAATGCTATGACAGCTATACCCTGAGCCCTTAATCTGGCCAGAGGAGGAGCCAAGATCTTTGTGAACACTCGAGGTGCAGTGGCTATCCCAAAGGGCAGAGCCATAAACTGGAAATGGCGCCCTCCTACCTCGAAGCGCAGAAACTTCTGATGAGCAGGAAAAATGGGCACATGCAGATATGCATCTCTGATGTCTATTGATGCCAGAAATTCTCCTCCCTGCAGGGTGGGAACTACTGTTCGAATTGATTCCATGCGGAAGGATTGAATCCTTAGGAATCGGTTCAGATCCCTTAAGTCCAAAATGGGCCTGACATCCCCATTTGGCTTTTGGACCGTAAAAAGGTTGGAATAGAAGCCCAATCCCTGGTCCTTTGCGGGAACTATCATAATGACCTCGTGCGACAAAAGTCGCTCTAACGCTAGAAGGAGCGACTGCTTCTTCTCTGGGTCTCTGGGAACATTTGATCTGAGGAACCGAGGAGAAGGGAATTCCTGAAACTCCAGCTTGTACCCTAAGGTTACCGTGGAGACTACCCATCTGTCCTGGAAGTCCTCCTGCCAGAGCTCTGAGAATTGTCGCAGTCTTCCCCCCACTCGAGTGAGCGGGGGCGCCCCCTCATGCAGAGGTCTTAGTGTTTTGCCTAGTAGGCTTCTTTCCCCAGGACTTCTTTTGTCCCTGGGGTTGACTCTTGTCTCTGGACCCCGATGGAGGCGGCCGTCGAGACTGCCTGGAGGCTGAAGCCCCCCGGCGCTGGGGAAAGAGTCCGTTTGAAAGAGGGACGCTTACTCTTCTTCTTGACAGGTAAGAGAGTGCTTTTCCCACAAGAGATTCTCTTGATATAGTTATCCAAGTCCTCTCCAAACAACCTTGCACCACGAAATGGAAACCCAGCCAGTAGCTTCTTACATGGTGCTTCGGCTGACCAATTTTTCAACCATAGGATTCTACGTATATGCACCAACCCCAGTGAAAGACGGGAGGTTTGCACGATAGAATCTCTAATGGCGTCAACCACAAAGCATAAGGCCGCTGGAAGGTTAGCAAACCCCTGGGCCTGCTGTTCAGGTAATACTTTGATGACCTGCTTAACATGGTCTCTTAAGTATTGACAGACTCCAATCGCTGCTACTGCAGGTTGGGCCACTGATCCTGCTAAGGAGAAAACATCCTTCAATAGGGATTCCATCCTTTTATCTACAGGATCCCTGAGCATCTGAGCATTGTCTACAGGACAAGTCAGGCTATTATTTATGGAGGAAATGGCGGCATCAATAGCCGGTATTCCCCACATTTTAATAAACTTTTCTTCCATCGGATAAAGTGTTGAAAACTTTCTCGGAGGAAAAAAACGTTTGTCTGGGTGATCCCACTCAGAATAAATAAGCTTTTCAAGTAAAGTATGAACAGGAAAAGCATGTGCTGCTTGGAAAGGTTTCAGTGACCCCAAAGCAGAAGAGGATTCTTTAGCAGTTTCAGGTATGGGCAACTTAAATGTGGAGCGGACCAATCCAGTGAGGATCTGCACTAAGACTTTCTCCTCTTGGGAAGTCGCAGAGGGTCCCTCTCCACCTGAATCCTCCGAAGAGGAATCATCCATCCCATCCTGATCCTCTGAAAGGGATTCATCTCCTTTATCCCAGAGCTCCTCTGTCTGAGGGTCTTGGGGAACAGAGGAAAGCCTAGTGCGTTTTCTTCCACTGAGTGAAGACGTAATCACGGCCATTAATCTTTCCTCTAGACCATTAATGGTTGAGGAAAAAACCTCTTGTGTAATATATACAGGGGCTGAAGTGCCAGAAGCAGGAGTAGCCCCTGACCCCGATGGCTCTCCCTGGCTAGCCGTTCCTGGCCCATCTTTAGGGGGGAAGGATGCTGCCGACAGGGGGCCCTCAGAACCTGAACGAGATCCCCTAGTGTCTCTGGTTCCTGGGGTGCTTGAACCTCTTCTACCCATAGTGCAAAGCAACAAGGTGTGAGGTATACAAATGAACACTGTCCGCTGAGCGATGTAGTCTGGCTAAAAGCCTTGCTACCCAATGCTCAGTCTGGTGTTACTTCAGTAAATGCTGCCTAGGAGAATGCCTGTGTCCCACCTTACATGCGACCGTCAGCTCTGTGTCTCTCAGAAGGCTGAGTGCACCTGTACAGAGTGCCTTTAATAGCCTGCAGCTGGCCTGAGTGGGAGTCTAAACACTCTGTGCTGACATCCCGCCCCCTCCTCTACCGCCCCCCCCCCTCGAGTTTTGAAAAAAACGAGCGCTTCCCGCACTGCCGACTCTCCTGTCATGCTCTGGAGAAAAGGCTGGGGATGGGGGGGGGGGGGAAGGAGGGAGACTGGTAACAAGATTTGCCTGAACGGCTATCTTCAGAGATGGTGGCCATTAGGCCACAGAGCCCGGGTGGTATAACCACTTTCTAGACCCCTGTGGCCCCTCTCTAGCCTGGGGGGGAACATTCAAACATGAGAAATCCCCCCATCCACCTTACCTGCTTGCAGCCTGCTTGATAGGCTGGGACATACACAGCGATTACAACACCTGAGACAGACATTCAGCATGTGTAGGTTTGTGCTCTTGGCAGCCCCCGGTGGTCACAATAGGCATAGCATGCATTTACCTTAAAGGAGAAAAGCCACTAGAACTCAAAAATTCTGTGGAATCTCCTCTTACCTTATCCAGCCGCAGGGTGCTGTTTACACAGACCCAATCTTCACCTCTCACGGTGGGCTCCGTTTGAAAAAACCGTCAGAGACTGGGGCCCCCATCAGTAGGGGGATCCAACAGTTCTGGGACCGTAAAGCACCTCGCCAGAAATTAGGAAGTTTAAAGCCATTTTCTGATCTGCGGGGTCCAGCTCTCTAAAAAGAGAAGCATTACGGGTAAAACCTCGTTTCTTCGGACACGAGGCCCGGGTACCATTCAATTCGGCCATGAAAAGACACTTTGAATGGATCCGGTTCGCCTGGCTTGCCCCAGTATAGGATCTTAGGATATTCCCTTTGGAGCTCAGCACAGGACATCTTTACACGTCCATCACCTAAGACACTGGCGTAAAAACTGAGGTATCCCTGCAAGGGGGAGGGATTATATAGGGGGTTGAACTTCCTGATAGGGTGTGCCAGTGTCCAATCACCAGTGATACCTATATAACCCATCAGTAATTACTGTGGCTCTGTGTCCCGTGATGTTCGAGAAAGAAAAGCCTCTTGGCAGCAGATGTCCTTTGCGCCTCTGAAGCATCCCCCACAACTCAAATACACTAAAGGGACAAATGTTTGTGAACACCTGACCAGCATATGGATACTATATGGCCAGGAGTCGGGAGTATGGAGTTGAGGTGTCTCCATTGAAGGGTCCTGGTAATACTCCATCATACAAAGACATTGTAGACAATTGTGCTCTTCCAGCCTTGTGGTAACAGTTTGGTGAAGACCCTTGTCTTTTCCACCAAGACTGTGCCCCCCCCCCCCCGTATACAAAGCAAGCTTCATAAAAACATGGTGTGACCAGTTTGGTGTGGAGGAACTCAAGTGTCCTGCACAGAACCCGGACCTCAACCCTACTGAACAGCTTTGGGGGGGAATTGGAATGATGATGGCGAGCCAGGCCTTTTTCTTTTTGGTGCCCAATGTGAGACTTGACGTGTGAGCCAGATCTTCTCATCCAACATCTGTACCCATTTGTGGGATCAGGTACTAATTCCCACAGACACCCTCCAAAATTTTGTAGGAAGCCATCCATAAAGACATGGTGTGACCAGTAGACATGTGCAATTCGTTTAGTTCCGAATTCGTTAATTTTGAAACGTCCGAATTTACGAAATTACAAATTTTTGATTTTTTCAAATTTCCGAAAATTTGAAATTTCGGAAATTGGAAAATTCGAAAGTTCGGAAATGCGACTATTCGAAATTTCATAAAATTTAAAAATTCTAAAATTTGGAAATTTGAAAATCCAAGAATAAGAATGAAAATCTGATATAATAACTAATAAATATTAAATTATAGGTATTGGAATCTCCTTTCAAAATTTGGCTGTTAGTGAATGTAACGAGTACGAATTTATCCAAAGTTATGAATTATCTGAAATAACAAATGCCGTATCTAAAAATAATAACAATAATAATAATAATAATAAAACCTTTTTATTATTATTATTATTATTAATTTGTTCCATTTCATTTGTTTAGATGCGGCATTCATTATTTCGGATAATTCGAAACTACCGATAAATTCGTATTCGTTACGTTCACAATCAGCCAAATTTGAAAGAAAATTCCAATACCTATAATTTAATAGTTAGTTATTTTTTTCTAATTTTACTGATTTCTCTGTTTTTTTCAGATTTTCGAATTTCCGAAATTCGGAAATTTTGGAAATTTGAAAATCCGAAAAAAGCAAACAAAACAAATTAAACGAAAACTAACACATTTTTTTGTCAGCACACATGTCTAGTGACCAGTTTGGTGTGGAGGAACTCAAGTGTCCTGCACAGAGCCCTGACCTCATCCCTACTGAACACCATTGGGATGAACCGGAATGGCAAATATGAGCCAGATCTTCTCATCCAATATCAGTACCTGACCTCACAAATGGGAACAAATTCTCGCAAACTTCAAAATCTTTAGGAAAGGAACACATTCTCTCCAGTCATGTAATCATTGTTTGGCTGGAAGTGAAGCTTCAAAACGCTTGCCAACCGCACTATACCTGGATGACGACTACAGCTCGGTCGGCCAGTTCCGAGAGGGGGGCATCATATGACCTGTCCTTGGGACACAGCTGATCACAGATCGGGGTAAAGGTCCAACAACAGCTGATCACGATGTAAAACACAAGCCGGTTATCGGAATTCCTTTCCTCGCGCTGACAGGATGAGAGGAGAGACGATAACTGGCTTATCATCTACACTGATAATCAGGGCAATGATCCCGATTATCAGTTCAGCCCCAACAGTGGTCATCAGTGGTGGCCAATCAGTGGTGGCCATCAGGTGAACCCGGAAGTGATGTCAGCAACAAGGAGGGTGAGGAGAGAGAGTCGTGTCCGCTCCCCCCCCCCCCCCTCTTCCCGGTGGCACCCGCTTTGCCGGTCCCAGGCCTGCAAATGGGCAAGCGGAAGCTTGGATACATGGTCGGGGGCATTACTGGGGAGGTTTGAAGCCACCCGTATGCTTCCACCTGGAAGGCAGGAGTCTTCTCGTCAGATATACACAAAATCCTGGGGGTCTGTAGCCACTGGGAATGCGTGTAACTCCCACCCCCTCCCCTCCCCCGTCAGGACCTGGCAACTTAAAGGGTTAAAGGACATTCAAAAAGCTGGCAAGAGGGCGTCTGAGGCTTCCCGGCACACTGTCCGGTACTTCTCATGTATGCCGATCTCTCTAGCCGGTCTACAGAAGCCAAGAGCTGGAGGAGCGTTGAGGTTTAACTAAGGCCAAAAAACTCTATGGTTGTGGATGGAGTGAAGGGTCAGCTGTCCCCCCCCCCCCCTGCTGAGGAGATCCACCCTTGTATTTGTCCTGGTGACTATGGTTACTGAAAAAGACAGCAAGAGGATTTCCAAAATTTACCGCTGTCACCAGAACAAAGTTTGACTTTTATGGAGCAACACGGTGGGGGAGACCACCAGAGGGTCGGGGGATGGGCTAGAAAGAAACTTCATGAGCAGAGTAGTCTATTGAACGCTTATTTGAGCCCAAGAAGAAATATGTAATTCATCGCAGCTCACTCGTCTTTGGATGTGGCGGCCGGGGCGAGGGGTGGGCAAGAGGGGGCAGTTGCCCCGGGTGCAGCAGAGCAAGGGAGCAGAGAATGAACGTAGGGTACACCCATTCTACAACATACAGTAGTAGTGGGGGAGGGGGGCGCAGTACTCCATCCTTGCTCTGGATGGGCCTGTCCTGGGACTGGTGGTGGCTGCATTAATTTTCCTTTCTCTGACCTTTTTTTTCACCTGGTGTCCCCTGCCAGTACCACACTCCCTGCCCTAGGGTGACAACGCTCACCCACCATCCTGTATTTGTATTGGAGCAGTGCTGTTACTCTAGGGCAGGACTACAAAACACCTCCTCCTCTCCTCCGTAACAGAAGTGACGGGCCTGAAGTGGTCAGAGATAACTGGGAACAACGGAACGGGTCCCATTGCGGAACAGAAAGCAGTTGGCCGGCAAGATTTCTGGCAGGATAAACATGCCTATGGATTCACAAACACTTCCAATAAATCTGCTCCACTGATGACCTTTGGTATCTCACCTGTGAATTTGGCGACGGCGTCAATGTGATGTTTCACCTGGACGGCGAGCTCTCTGGTGGGCGTGACTACAAGGCCGAGTAATGGTCTCATATTACAGCACTGCTGAGAAGTCTCAGACGCGACGGGGTTAAAATTAATGTCAACGTCTTCCACGACCTTCACACAGCCCAGGGCAGAAGACCCCTCATCATCGCCATCATCATCACTGTCATCACTGTCGTCCTCATCCTCCTTGTTCTTCAGGTTTTTATCCTCCTCCTGGTAGTCTAAGGCCACCAACTCTGGAACCTCCTCTTCCTCCTCCTCTTCAGCCACCTCTGGCTCCTCCTGGTCTGAGGTCTCCTCCTTCTCCGGTTCCTCCTTCTCTTCCATCTCTTCCGTGATTCCAGACTCCCGCATCTTCCTCCATTCCAGGATGGAGTGGATCATCGGGATGGCAAAGGCCAAAGTTTTACCACTTCCTGTAACAGAGGAAGAAAATATTCACAATGTATTATGAGATCTGCGCAATCTATGAACACCGACCATTACTTTAACCGCTCCCCCCTCCCTCCACTGCCTTGAAAAAAGTATTCATACCCCTTGAAATTTCCCACATTTTCTCATGTTACAACCAAAAACGTAAATGTATTTTATTGGGATTTTATGTGATAGACCAGTGATGGGGAACCTTGGCACCCCCAGATGTTTTGGAACTACAGTTACCATGATGCTCAGGTACTCTGCAGTGTAGTCGAGCATCATGGGAAATGTAGTTCCAAAACATCTGGAGTGCCGAGGTTCACCTTCACTGTGATAGACCAACACAAAGTGGCACATAATCGTGAAGGGGAAGGAAAATGATAAATGATACAAATAAATATGTGAAAGGTGTGTGTGTGTGTGTGTGTGTGTGTGTGTGTGGGGGGGGGGGCATTTGTATGGCGCCCCCTGGAGGCAATACTTTGTAGAACCCCCTTTCTCTGCAATTACAGCTGCAAGTCTTTTTGGGAATAGTAGTAAGAAGAGCCGGCAAAATTCTAATCCTTGTAGTGTCGTTTATTGGTACATCAGAGTGACAACAAAACAATAACTCTGACGCGTTTCGGCAATAGCCTTAGTCGTAGCTGGGTCTTTTTGGGGATGTCTCTACCAGCTTTGCACATCTAGAGAGGACATTTCTGCCCATTCTTCTTTGTAGAATATCTCAAGCTCTGTCAGATTGGATGGAGAGCGTCTGTGAACAGCAATTTTCAAGTCTTGCCACAGATTCTCAATGTGATTTAGGTCTGGACTGTGACTGGGCCATTCTAACACATGAATATGCTTTGATCTAAACCATTCCATTGTAGCTCTGGACCATAAAGTTGAATTTTGGTCTCCTCTGACCAGATCACCTTCTTCCACATGTTTGCTGTGTCCTCCACATGGCTTCTCACAAACTACAAACAGGACTTCTTATGACTTTCTTTCACCAATGTCTTTCTTCTTGTCACTCTTCCATAAAGGGCAGATTTGTGGAGAACTCAACTAATAGTTGTCCTGTGGACAGATTCTCCCACCTGAGCTGTGGATCTCTGCAGCTCCTCCAGAGTTACCATGGACCTCTTGGCTCTTCTCTGATGAATGCTCTCCTTGCCCGGCCGGTCAGTTTAGGTGGACGGCCATGTCTTGGTAGGTTTGCAGTTGTGCCATACTCTTTCCATTTTCCGATGGATTGAACAGAGCTCCGTGAGATGGTCAAAGCTTGGGGGATTATTTTATAACCTAACCCTGCTTTATACTTCTCCACAACTTTATCCCTGACCTGTCTGGTGTGTTCCTTGGCCTTCATGATGCTGTTTGTTCACTAAGGTTCTCTAACAAACCTCTGAGGGCTTCACGGAACAGCTGTATTTATACTGAGATGAACTTACACACAGGTGGACTCTATTTACTAATTAGGTGACTTCTGAAGGCAATTGGCTCCACTAGATTTTAGTTAGGGGTATCAGAGTAAAGGGGGCTGAATACAAATGCCCCCCCCCCCCCACACACACACACACACTTTTCACATATTTATTTGTATCATTTATCATTTTCCTTCCCCTTCACAATTATGTGCCACTTTGTGTTGGTCTATCACATAAAATCCCAATAAAATACATTAACGTTTTTGGTTGTAACATGACAAAGTGTGGAAATTTCAAGGGGTACGAATACTTTTTCAAGGCACTGTATGTAAGCCATTGAAAAACAAAACAAAAAAACAAAAAACGCTAAACAACATAAATGAAACAAAACAAAAAAAAAAAAAAAACAAAACGAAAAGAAAACAAAAAAAACCTCACATCTTCCTCACTCTGATCAATGTTCTGTCACTAGGGCAGAGCTAGTGCCAGCCTTACCTAATTCAATAGCCCATAGTCACCCGTCCGGTGTTGACCCGCAGCTCAGGTGACATAGCCCAGGTCCTGTGCTGCCATCCTGGTCCTCCTCACGAATTGGAGCCGGGTGCCTCTTCTAGGTACCCCCCCCCGATGACAGGCCCACCCTCCAATCTCTGGTCCTGCAGCCTCCTGGGAGATATGAGATAGGTATCCCATGAGGTGGGTATCCCAGGAGGCTGGAGGACCAGAGACGCATCATTCTTGCCTAGGTGAGAATCATTTCCGATCATGGAGGGGAGTGAAGGTCGGTTTTTAAAAAATACGTTTGGCCCAAGTCTCCCGGTTACTTTTTCTGCATCATTAAAACTCACCCCCCTCCACATTTACAACTCACCCGTCTCTGCCGCACCCAAGATGTCCATTTTGTCCCGGATGGCCGAGGGCAGCGCCAGAGCCTGTATGGGCGTCGGAGCGGAAAACCCCAAATAGCTGAGCGCCTGAAGAACCGGCTGGGGGACACAGAGGTCCTTCCACGCCGACACGTTGGCATCCTTGGCAGCAGCACCGCCCAACACCCCGGCGGCCCAGTTCTTGGTCTTCTTGGAGGATTTGGCGGCTACGGGTTCCTCCTGAGGAGTCTCCGCCGGTTTCTTCTTCTTATTTGGCCTTTTTTTCTTCTTTTTCTTTTTTGGCGCCTGAACAGCCATCGGCTCTACAGACGGTTCAGCGTCCACCACCTCCTCCTCCTCCTCCTCTTCCTTCTCCTCCACGGTGTCTTGGTGATATTCTTCTTCATCTTCTCCACCAAGAAACATGTCCTCGGTCTCCTCCTTCGCTTTCTTGGCCTCCAGCTTTTTCCTGAGCTTTTTGTTCTTCTTTCCCTTGGGGAAATGTTCCTCGGAATCTTCCCGCTCCAAGTCCTCCTCACCGGCACCGCGCTTCCGCTTCGCGCTCCTCGCCGTCAACTCTTTGGAGGATTTCACCAGCTTGTAACCCGAGAGCTCCTCGAAGCAGATCATCTCGTCCATCTTGCCGTCGGTGAAAAAGCTCGGGTCCAGCGAGACCGGCTTCCATTTTCCCGTAATTTTGATGCCTTTCTGCTGCAGCGAGGAGAGCGCCTTGCCCGACTTCCTGACCTTTCCCGACCTCCTGACCTTTCCCGGCTTCATGGCTGCCAAATCTGAAATGATAAATAATAAAAACGATTACAAGAAAGAAGATACATTCCTTAAAGTGTTCCTTCACACGCCCCTCCCCCCATAATATGTATATTATGCCACCCACTGGCCATAATATGGTATTTATCTCTATTTTTATTTAAAAAAAAAAATCATATTTTATTATTAAAAAAAAATAAAAATCTAAAAAAAAAAAAAAAAAATTACGAGAAAGAAGATACAGTTCTAAAAAAATAAAATAAATAATAATAATAAAACTTAAAGCGGAGTTCCACCCATATAAAAGTCAGCAGCTACAAAAAGTGTAGCTGCTGACTTTTACTAATGGGACACTCACCTGTCCCACGTTCCAGCGATGGGGGCGCCCCCCGAAGCCCCGCTCCTCTCTGCGGCACCGCCATTGTCACTGTGGGCGCCCGGCTATGACTTCACAGCTCGGCACGCACTGTAACTGGCCGGGAAATCTTCTGGGACTTGTGACGTGTCCTGGATGATTGCCGAGAGAGGGGGGGGGTGATCTTCCTTTCCGGGGGCCGCAGAGCCCCGGGAGGAAGTGGGAGCTGAATCCCTCTAAAACGAGGGTATCCGCTCCCCCCCACAAAAAATGACATGCCAAACGTGGGGTCACCTTCTCTTAAAGCAGAAGTTCCATTTCTGGGTAGAACACCGCTTTAAGAACATAAAACAAAAATATTTATAATAACATTTTTTTAAATAAAATATAAAACAAAAAAGTGTTCTATGAAATGAATGAAAACTCTAAATAAAAAGTACAAAAAACATATTTAAAAAAAAGACTATAAAATAAAAAATATAAAAAAAAATTAAAATAATAAAACAAAAATATGTACAAAATAGAAATGCTAAATAAAAGAAATTTATAAAAAAAATAAAATAAATAAAAACAAACAAAATTTTGTAAAAAATAAATATAAAAACCAAAATGCCTACAAAGTAAAACAAAGAAAAAATTTAAAACTATGTATAAAACAAAAAAAAATTAACAAAAATGTTTATAAAAAAAAAACAAAAAAAACTATGTGATATAAAAAAAAATGTACAAAATAGAAATGATAAAAAAAAAAAAAAAATCATAACATAAAAAAGAAAAGAAAAATAACTAGAAAATAAATATAAAAGAAAAATATTTATAAAATAAAAACAAAAAAAACTATGCGATATAAAAAAAAATGTACAAAATAGAAATGATAAAAAAAAACATAAAATAAAAAAGAAAAGAAAAATGACTACAAAATTAATATAAAAGAAATATATTTATAAAATAAAAACACAATATAAAAGTATATTGATAATAGTAATCCAGATGGAACAGCTGGACGAAAAAAAATGTTCAAAACAAACATATTTTGATCAAGGGGTGTATATGGGGGGGAGGGGAAGGCAGGGGGTCTGCATGGCTCCTGACTACACTGGATCAGGCCATGCTGGGACTTGTAGTCCTGTACCAGAGGCAGCCCCTCCCCCAGTGATCACATGACCTCATACACTCACCCCCCGAGTCTCCCCTCAGCACACGATCCGGGCTCAGTGACCCCAAATATCTCCCGATCTCCGGGAACTCCTCCGCCGATCAGCAGCTCCTCCACATGCGGCTCTCAGGGCGCCGCCATTACTCCCGTGACGTCATCAGCCGGAGACGGAAACAAACTTTCTTGATCGCGAACATTGTAGGACAACTGAGCTGTGCGGCCAGCAGAGGGAGCTGTGCTCTCCTCTCCATACTGTGCTCTCCTCTCCATCCTCCGGCTTCGCAGAGCCGCCCACCAATCACCACCGAATATAATCAACCTCTTATCCATTTACATTTTTTTTTGCACACATATTAAAACCTGTATTTTGTGCTAAAAATGACTGTAAACTCCCCAAAAAGTATCTCTTTTCTGGAAGCAGAGACCCCGGGGAATAAAATGGTGGCTGCTGCAAATTATTTATGTCACATAATATTTGTGTAGCTATTTATCAGTTGCATATTTTCAGGAAAAATACACTGAAATGAACTTTAACGCAAACACACAATATTATATCAGAGCCGCACATCTTCACCGGTCTCGTGATTCAATTCGATTCTATGAGGCATCACGATTACCGCCCATGGTTTTCATCAAAAATCCATCAGTGCAGCCTCATCAGTGCCCATCAAATGCAGCCTCACCAGTGCCCATCAATGCAGCCTAATCAATGCCCATCAAATGCAGCCTCATCAATGCCCATCAAATGCAGCCTCATCAGTGCCCATCAATGCAGCCTCATCAGTGCCCATCAATGCAGCCTCATCAGTGCCCATCAAATGCAGCCTAATCAATGCCCATCAAATGCAGCCTCATCAGGGCCCATCAATGCAGCCTCATCAGTGCCCATCAAATGCAGCCTCATCAGGGCCCATCAAATGCAGCCTAATCAATGCCCATCAAATGCAGCCTCATCAGGGCCCATCAATGCAGCTTCACCAGTGCCCATCAATGCAGCCTCATCAGGGCCCATCAAATGCAGCTTATCAGTGCCCATCAATGCAGCCTCATCAGTGCCCATCAAATGCAGCCCCACTAGTGCCCATCAAATGCAGCCTCATCAAATGCCCATCAAATGCAGCCTCATCAGTGCCCATCAAATGTAGCCTCATCAAATGCCCATCAAATGCAGCCTCATCAGTGCCCATCAAATGCAGCCTCATCAAATGCCCATCAAATGCAGCCTCACTAGTGCCCATCAATGGAGCCTCACCAGCACCCATCAAATGCAGCCTCACCAGTGCCCATCAATGCAGCCTCATCAGTGCCCATCAAATGCAGCCTCATCAAATGCCCATCAATGCAGCCTCACCAGTGCCCATCAAATGCAGTTTATCAGTGCCCATCAATGCAGCCTCACCAGTGCCCATCAATGCAACCTCACCAGTGCCCATCGAATGCAGCCTCATTAATGCCCATCAATGCAGCCTCACCAGTGTCTGGATCACTCAGAGCGGGGATCTCCCACTGTGACACTGACCTTGGATCTGCAATGCCCGGCGGCCGCTTTAACAACGTTCCGCCCCCTGGGCTGGCTCCTATGATAGGAGGATATGATCACACTGATTCTATTTCCCGGCATATTGGATCAGTGTGCCGCCTATCACCTAGGAGGCGGGACCTCGTTACAGTGGCCGCCAGGCATTGTAGATCCAAAGTCAGTGTCACAGCAGGAGATCCCCGCTCTGTGTGACATACACATGGAGAGGAGGAGGGAGGGGAGGACTCTAACAGGGGCGTGCCGTGATGACGTCATCGATGCAATCGCGATTCAGCCGCTCTCTGCATCAATGCAGAATCGTTTAAGGCTGAATCGCGATGAATTGATTAAACAATTATTTTCAACACCCTCACTGTAATATCCATACTATATAATACTATCATATATAATATCCATAATATGCAAAAATTCACCCAATTTTCTGGTAAAATATAGAAGATGGAAATACGTCAAGTAAATAGATACCCAACACGTCAAGGCTTAAAAGGACACCCTCCTGTGATATTACAAAAAATGACCGTACCCAAAATTGGGTGGCACTTTAAAAGGCTTTGTCAGTGCATCAACAGTTTGTCAGTGCATCAAATGCAGCCTGACCAGTGCCCATCAATGCAGCCTCACCAGTGCCCATCAAATGCAGCCTTACCAGTGCCAATCAATGCAGCCTCACCAGTGCCCACTAAATGCAGCTTCACCAGTGCCCATCAAATGCGGCCTCACCAGTGCATATCAAATGCAGCCTTACCAGTGCCCATCAAATGCAGCCTCACCAGTGCCTATCAAATGCAGCCTTACCAGTGCCCATTAAATGCAGCCTCACCAGTGCATATCAAATGCAGCCTTACCAGTGCCCATTAAATGCAGCCTCACCAGTGCCCATTAAATGCAGCATCACGCCTTCACCTGTGCCCATCAAATGCAGCCCGATCAGTGCCCATCAAATGCAGCCTCACCAGTGCCCATTAAATGCAGCCTGATCAATGCCCATTAAATGCAGCCTAACCAGTGCCCATCAAATGCAGCTTATCAGTGCCCATCAAATGCAGCCTACCATACCCAACATTGTCCATAGGTGATGCTTTAAAAGCCTTTACAGGTTATCAGTGCATCAAATACAGCTTCACCAGTGCCCATCAATACAGCCTCACCAGTGCCCATCAATGCAGCCTCACCAGTGCCCATCAATACAGCCTCACCAGTGCCCATCAATGCAGCCTCACCAGTGCCCATCAATGCAGCCTCACCAGTGCCCATCAATACAGCCTCACCAGTGCCCATCAATGCAGCCTCACCAGTGCCCATCAATGCAGCCTAATCAATGCCCATCAAATGCAGCCTCACCAGTGCCCATCAATGCAGCCTCACCATCAGTTTATGGTTAATAGTGAATTATGGCTGTAAAATTATCGCTCTCTCTCCAACACTCACAGCGATACCTCACACATGTGGTGCAATTAATATTTTCATACATGTGCTCATCATCCTACCTGCGCTTTTTACATGGAGTGCATATGGGGGTGCTTAAAAAAAGTTTTATTTTTTAAAATTTATTCTATATAATCTTTTTTTTTTTTTTTTTTAACACTTTTCTACTTTTTAAAACTTTATTGCTATCACAAGGGGGCTAACAAGCTCAATATGTGATAGCATTGGCAGGTGATGGATCCTCTTTATTGAGGTATCAGGAGTTTATTAGTCCTCCAATGTCTTCCCGGCCCTCCAAAGCAGCCAATCAAGTACAGAATGTGCCGGAATAGCTGCCTTGCTGGATACGCTGCCTCAGGAAGGAAAGCTGTGATCCCGGAAGTGATGTAATACGCATGGCATATAATAATCATACTGATAAAAATAATAATAATCAGCCACAAAATCTTCAGACCAGAAACCAGTCCTGCAAGTCTTTTATCTTGGTCGGTGACTCAGAAGGTATGTTTATTTATATATATTTTTTTATTACTACTCCCGTACTACCTCTGCAGAGAGACCACTGATTCCACACAGAGACCAAGAGGTCCTTTTCTGCAGCATGCTGGCAGAGGACAGTCTTTTCTACTCGGGCTGTGGCTGCCTATAAACTGTAGGACTTTGCACATTTTTTATTTTGATGCAATTAGAATGTATGGAGCCGATTTAAACTGAACGTTCAGATGGGCTTTAACCCTAATAATAATAATCCTGAATAGATAAACACAAATGCTCACACCTGCTATTTTGATGGCTATATGAATATAATGCAGGTGGTGTGTAATGTCATAGAGATCTATAAAGGCTCCACTAGGGGGCAGCAATACCACCATTATGGGACATTTATTGGAAATATATAGCAGGTGGTGTGTAATGCCATAGAGATCTATAAAGGCTCCACTAGGGGGCAGCAATACCACCATTATGGGACATTTATTGGAAATATATAGCAGGTGGTGTGTAATGCCATAGAGATCTATAAAGGCTCCACTAGGGGGCAGCAATACCACCATTATGGGACATTTATTGGAAATATATAGCAGGTGGTGTGTAATGTCATAGAGATCTATAAAGGCTCCACTAGGGGGCAGCAACACCACCATTATGGGACATTTATTTGGAAGTATATAGCAGGTGGTGTGTGATGTCAAAGAGATCTACAGTGGAACCTCGGATTATGAGCATAATCCGTTCCAGGAGTATGCCCATAATCCAATGTACTTGCATATCAAAACGTGTTTTCCCATTAAAGTCAATGGAAATGAAAATAATTTGTTCCGCATTGACTTTAATGGGATGCAATACCGCATGCGGCCAAAGGGGGAGGGGGGGTGCCGGAGAGCCTTGGAAACGGCCGAAAAGGCCCGAGGGACACTTCAGCGGACTTCGGCAAACCTCGCAAAGACTCCGTTCACGAGCCTTTCCGAGGTTTGCCGAGGTCAGCGGAACTGTCCTCGGTCCTTTCCGTGCATTTCCGAACGGCGCCTGATTGGCGACTTTCGGCTCTGCTCGGCTCCGGCGCCCCCCCCACCTCAGGCCAAAAGCGGCTTTTTTGAGTTAGGAATTTTAGAAATACAGTGCTCGGTTGGTGAAACGCTCGTTAACCGCGTTACTCGCAAACCGAGGTTCCACTGTATAAAGACTCCACTAGGGGGCAGAGACACCACCATTATGGGACATTTATTGGAAATATATAGCAGGTGGTGTGTGATGCCATAGAGATCTATAAAGGCTCCACTAGGGGGCAGCAACACCACCATTATAGGACATTTATTGGGAACACAATGCAGGTGGTGTGAAATGCCATAGAGATCTATAAAGACTCCACTAGGGGGCAGCAACACCACCATTATGGGACATTTATTGGAAATATATAGCAGGGGGTGTTTAAAGCGGAGGTCCGCCCACCGCTGCAAAAATTAAAAGCCAGCAGATGCACATACCGTACTCATACTGCAGCTGCTGACTTTCAATATTCAGACACTTACTTGTCTGGGAGTCCAGCGATGTCGGCACAGCACCCAATGTTTCCCTCCTAGCACAATTCCCCTCCCCCACCATATCACAGTGTCTAGCAAACCCCCCCCTCCCCACCACCACCACCCCCCCAGCACAAATCTTCTTCCCCCATCCCCCCTTCCAACACAAATCCCCTCAAATCCCCACTTCTAGCACCACCCCCCTCCCCCCAAATTTCTCCTCCTATAACAATTCTTATCCCCTGCTGCCCCCCAAATTCCCCCTCCCAACACAAACCCCCCCACTCTCCTTGTGGCGCCCCTCCCCCCTCACCTCACGTGATACCACAGTGCCCAGGGCAGGTGTGTTTTGTCTGTATGGGTGGCTCACAAACTGCGCATGTGCGTGGGACATAGAATCTTCCGGTATGCGTTCCACTCACTTTGCGGCGGGTGTTCTGTCGATAAGGAATGCACCCAAATAGCGCATGACACTCACAGCTGCGCATGCACTATTCGAGAGCATTCCATATCGACAGAACACCCGCCGAAAAATTAGTGGAACGCACGTGGAACGCGTACCGGAAGATTCTATGTCCCACACGCATGCGCAGTTTGTGAGCGTCCCTCACAGGCAGAACCCCGGCCCTCCTGCTCACCCCCCCGGGTCTGCGACTGGGAAGACTACAAGTCCCATCTGCCACCGTGGCACAAGGAATGGACAGATCGGGCCGGCCAAACTCGGCAGCCAGAATGAAAAATGCTGCAGCCAGGATGCAAAGCATTGTGGCCGCTGTGTGTGTACAGCCCCGCCAGGATTCATGGGGGGGGCGGGCAGTTGGGGGGTAGAACAATTGTGGCTCAGCGGACTGTTTTTACCCCCCCAGCATGCAGTGTGAAAGTCCTATGAGGAAATAAACAGTATCAGCGGGGGGAGGGGGCACCTGTCACTTTCCGCTCAATGTGGGGTGGTAATAGAAGGGATTTTCGGGGGTTTTTGATCTTTGCGGCTCTTTAGTGTGGAATTCTGCGAGGTGTTATCTGGGGCCGGGCGCGGTTTGTCAGGCGTTCCGGGAGAACAATAAGACATTGTGAGTCCTTTCATCCTCTGATCCCGGCACACTATACAGCCTGTTTGTTGGCTCCTCTCACCAAGGTAACCGCCGGGGCCCCGGCCCGCCTCTCATGGCTGGAATTATAGATTTGTATCGATCGCTACGGGGACCAATCCCAACCATCCCTTCCATCTCCTAGAAATACAACCAATCAGGGAACTGATCTGTATCTGCGGGTCGTAATTTATGGCTTTCTGTGACCTTCAAGGGTGAGACGGAGATACAGAGATACAGAGATATAGAGATACAGAAATATAGAGATATACAGATATAGAGATATAGAGATACAGAAATACAGAGATGTAGAGATATAGAGATACAGAGATACAGAGATACAGAAATACAGAGATACAGAGATATAGAGATATAGAGATATAGAGATATAGAGATATAGAGATACAGAAATACAGAGATGTAGAGATATAGAGATACAGAGATACAGAGATATAGAGATATAGAGATACAGAAATATAGAGATATACAGATATAGAGATACAGAGATATAGAGATACAGAGATATAGAGATATAGAGATACAGAGATATAGAGATACAGAAATATAGAGATATACAGATATAGAGATACAGAGATATAGAGATACAGAGATACAGAGATATAGAGATACAGAGATGTAGAGATACAGAGATACAGAGATATAGAGATACAGAAATATAGAGATATACAGAGATATAGAGATACAGAAATACAGAGATGTAGAGATATAGAGATACAGAAATATAGAGATACAGAGATATAGAGATATAGAGCTACAGAGATACAGAGATACAGAGATACAGAGATACAGAGATACAGAAATACAGAGATATAGAGATAAAGAGATACAGAAATACAGAGATATAGAGATATAGAGATATATAGATATAGAGATACAGAGATACAGAGATGTAGAGATATAGAGATACAGAGATATAGAGATATAGAGATACAGAGATGTAGAGATGTAGAGATACAGAGATACAGAAATACAGAGATATAGAGATATAGAGATATATAGATACAGAGATGCAGAGATACAGAAATACAGAGATGTAGAGATATAGAGATACAGAGATACAGAGATACAGAGATACAGAGATATAGAGATATAGAGATACAGAGATGTAGAGATATAGAGATACAGAGATACAGAAATACAGAGATGTAGAGATATAGAGATACAGAGATATAGAGATACAGAGATACAGAGATATAGAGATATAGAGATACAGAAATACAGAGATGTAGAGGTACAGAGATACAGAGATGTAGAGATATAGAGATACAGAAATACAGAGATGTAGAGATATAGAGATATAGAGATACAGAGATACAGAGATGTAGAGATATAGAGATATAGAGATACAGAGATACAGAGATGTAGAGATATAGAGATACAGAAATACAGAGATATAGAGATATATAGATATAGAGATACAGAGATACAGAGATACAGAGATATAGAGATGTATCAGATCTGATCGCTGGGAATCAATGTATCAATGGCGGACACATTTCTTCTATACAGGCTTTGCTGTCTGCAGTGCTGAGCAATAAATGCTCCAGATCTTTACTGCAAGTCTATGGAGTCGGATCCAACACAAATGTCTGCAGTCTCTGACTAGGGATGAGCGGAACACCCCCCTGTTCGGTTTGCATCCAGAACTTGCGAACAGGCAAAAAATTTGTTTGAACACGCGAACACTGTTAAAGTCTATGGGACACGAACATGAATAATCAAAAGTGCTTATTTTAAAGGCTTATATGCAAGTTATTGTCATAAAAAGTGTTTGGGGACCTGGGTCCTGCCCCAGGGGACATGGATCAATGCAGAAAGACGTTTTAAAAACGGCCGTTTTTTCGGGAGCAGTGATTTTAATAATGCTTAAAGTGAAATATCCCTTTAAATTTCGTACCTGGGGGGTGTCTATAGTATGCCTGTAAAGTGGCGCATGTTTCCCGTGTTTAGAACAGTCTGACAGCAAAATGACATTTCTAAAGGAAAAAAAGTCATGTAAAACTACTATCGCTAGCACCGCCTATAATGAATTGTCGGTCCAACAATACACATAAAAGTTCATTGATAAAAATGCCATGGGATTCCCCCACAGGGGAACCCCGTGCCAAAATTTGAAAAAAAAAAAAAATGGCGTGGGAGTCCATCCCAAAATCCATACCAAACCCTTCAGGTCTGGTATGGATATTAAGTGGAACCGCCAAATTAAAAAAAAAAAAAAATGGTGTGGGATCCCCCCAAAAATCCATACCAGACCCTTATCCGAGCACGCAACCTGGCAGGCAGCAGGAAAAGAGGGGGGGTCGAGAGAGCGCCCCCCCTCCTGGACCGTACCAGGAGGTATGCCCTCAACTTTGGGAGGGTGCTTTGGGGTAGCCCCCCAATGCACCTTGTCCCCATGTTGATGGGGAGAAGGGCCTCATCCCCACAACCCTTGCCTGGTGGATGTGGGGGTCTGCGGGCGGGATGCTTATCAGAATCTGGAAGCCCCTTTAACAAGGGGACCCCCCCGCCCCCCCTGTGTGAATTGGTAATGGGGTACAAATGTTCCCCTACCATTTCACAAAAAAAAGTGTCAAAAAGGTTAAAAAACACAAGAGACGGTTTTTGACAAGTCCTTTATTAAATTCTTCTTCTTCCATCTTCTTTCTTCTGGTCTTCCTTCGGTGTTCTTCTTCTTCCTCCATCTTCTTCTTCTCCATCTTCTTCTTCCTCCGCTCTTCTCGTCCCGCATCTTCCTCCGGCTTCTTCTCCGCTCCGTCCGCAAGATCCACCTCAGTGGCAGTCTTCCGCCAAGTGACGCTTCGGTTCTTCTGACACTTCTTATATAACGGAAGGTGGGGCCACCCGGTGACCCCGCCCTCCCCTGACGCACGAGGACTTCCCTGTGGCTTTCCTCGTGTTGTCAGAGGGGGGCGGGGTCACATTTGGGCGGGGTTCCCCTTAATATCCATACCAGACCTGAAGGGCCTGGTATGGAATTTAGGGGGACCCCAACACATTTTTTTTTTACATTTTGGTTCGGGGTTCCCCTGTGGGGGAATCCCATGCCATTTTTATCAATGAACTTTTATGTGTATTGTCGGACCGACATTATAGCCGGTGCTAGTGATAGTAGTTTTATATGACTTTTTTTCCTTTAGAAATGTCATTTTGCTCTCAGACTGTTCTAAACACAGGAAACATGCGCCCCTTTACAGAAATACTATAGACACCCCCCAGTTACGAAAATTAAAGGAATATTACACTTTTATTGTTTCACTTTAAACATTATTAAAATCACTGCTCCTGAAAAAATGGACGTTTTTAAAACTTTTTTTTGCATTGATCCATGTCCCCTGGGACAGGACCCAGGTCCCCAAACACTTTTTATGATAATACCATGTATATAAGCCTTTAAAATTAGCACTTTTGATTTCTCCCATAGACTTCTAAAGGGTGTTCCGCGGCTTTCGAATTTGCCGCGAACACCCCAAATTGTTCGCTGTTCGGCGAACAGCCAATGTTTGACCCGCACATAAAGCCCATCCCTATCTCTGACCATCTCCTGTACTATGTCTGCAGTCTCTGACCATCTCCTGTACTATGTCTGCAGTCTCTGACCATCTCCTGTACTATGTCTGCAGTCTCTGATCATCTCCTGTATTATGTCTGCAGTCTCTGATCATCTCCTGTATTATGTCTGCAGTCTCTGATCATCTCCTGTATTATGTCTGCAGTCTCTGACCATCTCCTGTACTATGTCTGCAGTCTCTGACCATCTCCTGTATTATGTCTGCAGTCTCTGATCATCTCCTGTATTATGTCTGCAGTCTCTGATCATCTCCTGTATTATGTCTGCAGTCTCTGACCATCTCCTGTACTATGTCTGCAGTCTCTGACCATCTCCTGTATTATGTCTGCAGTCTCTGATCATCTCCTGTATTATGTCTGCAGTCTCTGATCATCTCCTGTACTATGTCTGCAGTCTCTGATCATCTCCTGTATTATGTCTGCAGTCTCTGATCATCTCCTGTATTATGTCTGCAGTCTCTGATCATCTCCTGTATTATGTCTGCAGTCTCTGATCATCTCTTGTACATGTCTGCAGTCTCTGATCATCTCCTGTACTATGTCTGCAGTCTTTGATCATCTCCTGTACTATGTCTGCAGTCTCTGATCATCTCCTGTATTATGTCTGCAGTCTCTGATCATCTCCTGTATTATGTCTGCAGTCTCTGATCATCTCCTGTACTATGTCTGCAGTCTCTGATCATCTCCTGTATTATGTTGGCAGTCTCTGATCATCTCCTGTATCATGTCTGCAGTCTCTGATCATCTTCTGTATTATGTCTGCAGTCTCTGATCATCTCCTGTACTATGTCTGCAGTCTCTGATCATCTTCTGTATTATGTCTGCAGTCTCTGATCATCTCCTGTATTATGTCTGCAGTCTCTGATCATCTCCTGTATTATGTCTGCAGTCTCTGATCATCTCTTGTAACATGTCTGCAGTCTCTGATCATCTCCTGTACTATGTCTGCAGTCTCTGATCATCTCCTGTACTATGTCTGCAGTCTCTGATCATCTCCTGTACTATGTCTGCAGTCTCTGATCATCTTCTGTATTATGTCTGCAGTCTCTGATCATCTCCTGTATTATGTCTGCAGTCTCTGATCATCTCCTGTATTATGTCTGCAGTCTCTGATCATCTCCTGTATTATGTCTGCAGTCTCTGATCATCTCCTGTACTATGTCTGCAGTCTCTGATCATCTCCTGTACTATGTCTGCAGTCTCTGATCATCTCCTGTACTATGTCTGCAGTCTCTGATCATCTCCTGTATTATGTCTGCAGTCTCTGATCATCTCCTGTATTATGTCTGCAGTCTCTGATCATCTCCTGTATTATGTCTGCAGTCTCTGATCATCTCCTCTACTATGTCTGCAGTCTCTGATCATCTCCTGTATTATGTCTGCAGTCTCTGATCATCTCCTGTATTATGTCTGCAGTCTCTGATCATCTCCTGTATTATGTCTGCAGTCTCTGATCATCTCCTGTACTATGTCTGCAGTCTCTGACAGTCTCCTGTAGCATGGTGGTAGGTTGAAGAGGTAAGTACAGGACAGGAAGTGCGATCAGTAGGTGTCTCCTGTTAGCTCATTAGCAGTTCAGAGCCCCCCGCACAGTGTAGTCCCCCTCCCCCTCCCCCGGTGGTGGTGCACAGTAGGTGGCCCACCTTTGCACTCAGCGTTCCTCATATAATGAAACATTGTAATCATTCACAATCAGACTTTAACTTTGTATCTTTTCGGATTCCATTCTTCCTGCGCAGGCTCTGGAAGTTTCCATTTGCTGGTAGGACATGCTTAGCGATTGTTTGTTGCCATGGAGACCGCTGTCAGTTACCTGGAGCTGTCTATGGACACAGCATTCCATGTCTCCGCCTTTCCCCCACAGTGACAGCCAATGGAATCATTTCACCTCCAACACAAACGATTCCATGGACACCTATGTGAACCTAAAGGTGGCCACACACTAATCGATCTCTTATCAATCTTGGTACGAGTGATCAGAAACAATCAATTAATCGTTTATTACAATATCAAATGATGCAATGCACAAGACTGGCCACATACGTATCAAAGTGATCGTTCGATCGACTATTTATTGTGACTAAACCGATTAAAAAATCTTAAACCGAAGAACCTCCATTAGAATGATTTATTGAGCTCTTATTGATTTCCGCAAAAAACGATCAGCTGCGGCGGAATTTCGTCGATTGATTCTGACCAATTGAGCAATCATCCACTTGTTTGTTAGAAACGGATTGCAATTCAGATCAATTAAATGATCATTTTCATTGATCAATTACAATCGCAACTGATAGATCCTATTTTTGATCAATGATTTTAGTCGATCACAAACTGCAGAAAAATTCCATGCCTGTTTGCAATGTTTTTATATATTTTAATCTGTGACAGATCGTTTGTTTGTGGTCACTTGTATGTAAATTGATCACAAAATTTGACACCCTCCAGACATTCTTTGAGCTTTTAGAAATGATCGATAAAATTCTGCCAGAGCCAATGAACTTGGCAGTGTTGAAATCGATCGAACGCTCACTTAATCAATCAATTGAAGGATCTATGGTTGATGATTTTATATTCAGTTCAATGGTGGCCATACGCACTTGGATAACTGATTGATTTTTATTTCCGGTTGATCACTCTTGATAGGAACAATCGATCTAGATTTGACAACCCAGTCAATCGTTACGACAAACACAGAGAAGTGGATTTCGACCGATAGTTGGAAGATACAATTGTAAGTTATTGATCACATCTTTGTTTCTGGCATGTGATCTCATAACCCGATTGATCGAAATACGATCAGATTCATGACCAAAGCATCTCAGTGCTGCCGATCGATGCAGAACAACCAATACTTGACTTAGTTTGATCAAATCTTTCTAAATCGATCACAAGGGAAGTTATAACTATTTATACTTGAAGGATCGACCATTTTGATTGAGTTGCATGCTATTTACAAAGAATACCCAATCACGTGCAAGGAAAATTAAAAAAAGAAAGCGTTTTCCTGCTTGAAGATGATTGGATGATGGAAGTCAGCAGAGTTTCAGGTCCTTCAGCAAGTTAATGCTGGCCATACACGCCTGGATAAATGATTGACTGATCTCTCCCAAAAGGAATAATCGATCTATAATTGGCAACCCAGTCAAATAGCTATTCGTATTTGTAGGTTCGATCGTTTTGATTGAGTTGCACATCACTTTACAAAGATTAGCCAATCACATGCAAGGAAAATTTTTAAAAAAGTGTAATTTTGCTTGCACATGATTGGATTGATTTCTGATGGATCTCTCCCGATAGCAATCGTTGACCTATAGCTGACAACACATTCAATCGCTATGCAAAACACGGGGAAGTGGATTTCGATCAATAGTTAACCTCCTGTTCCTTTAAGGGGTTTCAGATGCCAGGAGGTGGGGCAGGGTTTACGATCATCATGTGACCGCTGTGATTGGCTCTCATGGTGGTCACATGAGTACTGATTGGGGGCTTCGTCGGGAGTGCATGGGGCGCACGCTCTCGGCACACCTCTATTGACACTAATGAATGCAAATATTGCGACCGATCGTCGCCAAGGCCCAACTGCTGACAGACCGCATATTTGCGTTCGGGCCGGCACCGAGGGGGTTAAGATACGACTGTAATTTCCGATTCTCAAAATCCGATCGACTGAAATACAATCATAATCCTGAACAAAGTATCTCAGTCCTGCACAGTGGTGATTTCAAATAATCAATAATTTTCTGACCTGGCTGATCGATCTGGTATACATTGAGTCTAAACTGATCCGAACTGAAGGTAAAGCTATTCGTTTTTGTTTGCTTGAATCGAACATCGATAGGATAATAGAAACTGAAGTGTGTTTGGTCAGCATAGGTCTAATGGAATGATCGATCGAATGATCACAGACATCGATGTTGGTAGGCCTACAATGTAGCTCTGAATTATTTATGGCCATCATATTTAGTGAATGATGGCGACCTTGAAAAGACATTCGCTTTGCACTCCGACAGAAATAACATGTAGAACAGATCCACTCCGCTGATGAAGTTCAGAGATTCTGCCGCGGTAAATGAGAGCTAAATATAGAAGATTTATAAAAAGATGGGGAGAGAAATATGCGGCAATTTATCTGCAGAAAGAGCCAAAAGCTTCTGAAGATCGTTCGATACAAAAATGGACCATAATGGAGCCTTTTTTCTGGATAAATTTGTATCCAATTCTGATGTTTTTTCATAAAAAGATATTCTATCTCTTTATGTTACTTTGTGTTTATCAGTTTATATGTTATTTTGTGTTTATTACTTTATGTTTGTTTATACAGAATGTTACTTTATACTACTTTGTCTCGGTGTTACTTTATGTTTATTTGTCTATATGTTGTTTTATGTTTGTTTATTTCTTACATTATGTATTTTTTATGCTGTTTGTTACCTTTTATTTGTAGAATGTAATGGTATCTTAAAAATTCATTATGGGGCGTACACACGGTCGGACTTTTCGTCTACAAAAGTCCAACGGACGCCAACGGACTAAAGCTGGCTGGTAATCCGATCGTGTGTGGGCTTCTCCGGACTTTCAGCAGACTTTTTCAGCCTCAAATCCGACGGACTTTAGATTTGAAACATGCTTCAAATCTTTACGTCGTAACTACGACGGACCCCGAAATCCGCTCGTCTGTATGCTAGTCCGACGGACAAAAACCCACGCTAGGGCAGCTATTGGCTACTGGCTATGAACTTCCTTATTTTAGTCCGGTGTACGTCATCACGTACGAATCCGTCGGACTTTTGTGTGGTCGTGTGTAGGCAAGTACGTTCGTTAGAAAGTCTGCTGCAAGTCCGCCGAAAGTCGGCCGGAAGTCTGTCGGACAGGCTGTCGGACTTTTGTAGACGAAAAGTCCGACCGTGTGTACGCCCCATTAGTCTTATGAAAGTATTTACCTTCTGCTAAGATACTGAGAAGCCTATTTTCACATATTTGTACACCTTGTTTAACTACAAACTCATTGTAAGATTTCTTTTATTGTGTTATTCTCAATAAAATATTTGAAAAAGAAAAATTCATTAAGTATTCTTAATTTGTTTTTTATGTTGCTTTTTTTATGTTTTCTTTTATATATATTTTTTTATATGTTTATATATTACTTTATGTTTGTTTTGTTTTTTCTCTTCCCTCATTATGACTATAGCAGACAAAATTATTTTGCTACTGAATTTGATTTTGTTTTCTTTATTATTCTCTTTTCTTTATGTTGTAGTGAATATACTGCATAGTATATGCCGAATTATGGGATATCATTACTTGCAGACCTATTTGTGACTTCAGATTGGATGATATGGACAATCCCACCCTTCGGCACACATCCTGAAGAAGCGACCTGCCTATTGGAAAAACGCGTCTATTTATAGTGCTGTGAAAATTTACAATATTTGGGGCTATTGTGATTTTTGAAGTCTGATTGACTATATGTTCATTTATTTTTAAACATATATACTGTATATATATATATATATAAATAATAGATAATGTTTTTATTGGTGATGATTTATTGCGCTTGTTGAAAGTTTTGCCTGGAGGTTCATTTAAATGTAGTCTTTATTTTTAATCCTACATGGGGGGGGGGGGGGTCTCTTTTTGTAGTTGGTTACTTTGTTTATTTGTGTCTATGTTACTTTATGTTTTTTCTTATTTTTATGTTACTTTATGTTAATTTTATTTATTTTTAAGGTTTTGGGAGATCCGAAACTAGTTTACTTTTTGTCGGTCTCTTTTTGTAGTTGGTTACTTTGTTTATATGTTTCTATGTTACTTTATGTTTTTTTTTAATGTTACTTTATGTTAATTTTATTTATTTTTAAGGTTATGGGAGATCCAAAATTAGTTTATTTTTTGTAGGTCTCTTTTTGTAGTTGGTTACTTTGTTTATATGTTTCTATGTTACTTTATGTTTTTTTTTATGTTAATTTTATTTATTTTTAAGGTTTTGGGAGATCCAAAATTAGTTTATTTTTTGTAGGTCTCTTTTTATAGTTGGTTACTTTGTTTATTTGTTTCTATGTTACTTTATGGTTTGTTTGTTTTTTATGTTACTTTATGTTAATTTTATTTATTTTTAAGGTTTTGGGAGAGCCATAACTAGTTTAATTTTTTTTAATTAAAGTAGTTGTAAAGGCTGAAGGTTTTTTTTTACCTTTCTGCATTCCAAAAAACCTTCAGTGTGCTGCTCCCCCACCCCCATACTGACCTAAGCCCCATCCCAATCCAGAAAAGTGCCTGAGAGACACTTTCCTGGCTCTCTCCCTTCTCATTGGCTCAGACACAATATGCACGAGCCTATGAGATTGTTTAATTTGTTTTTCATTTTTCTTTTAGTATCAATTTAGTATCACCCAACAAAAACCTTCAGTGCTCACCTGAGCCCCATCTGGATCCAGCAATGTGCACGAGAACAGCCGCTCTCCCCTCTCTCTCTCTTCTCATTGACTCAGACACAATGTGCACGAGCCACTGAAATGTATATTTTATTTTTCCTTTAGTGTCACTTTAAAGCAGAATCGGTCACCCCCCCCCCCCCCCCCCGATACACTTGGACATCTTCATGCTCCTCTCCTCTGCACATAAAATCAGCAATTTTTTATTGCGGTGTTTGATAACTTATTTCTCGTTATACTTACCTGCTCTGTGCAAGGTTTTTACAGCCCCCCGATCCTCTTCTTCTGGGGCCCCCTGGCAGAGCACGGAGAGCCAGTTTCCATGAGGGGCACCTGTGTGGGCAGTCTCCCAAGTCGGCCCCGCCCCCAGCTTCCGTGTCACTGGATTTGATGGCTCCTACTGCTACCAACCTATCCAATGAGGACAGAGACAGTGTTTTTTTTTTTTTGAGAAAAGCCAGTGGCGTGAAACACACCTCAAAAACTTCCACCCGGTGCCAAAATAAAGTGCACCCACATAGGGAGTGACACACAAAAATGTGCAATGGGTGTTCAGAGTCCTCCACTAGGGAAAGACCTTACCCTGATCCCCCGGGGCGTTAGGCTCCAGACAGGGACTGAGGTACTTATACAATGGGTCCATCTGGCCAAAACCAGGCAGACCCCCGTTTACCAGAAGGTCTGCCAAAACAGACCATCCCAAGTACAGGTGGGGCTCCCCCGAAGGGAGGCCCCCAAGGGAGAGGGCAAACCAAGCCAAAAGGCCTATGTCCACCCCTTCCCAAGACTTTCAGGGTAGGCCCGAGGACCCACACCCTACTCGCCACACAGTGACAAAACGTGTACACACATCAAACAAAAAAAAAAACAAAAAAGTGACAAACGGGGGAATAAATAAAAAGAGTGGGGGGATAGGAAGGTGGGAGAGTGAAAGTGACCATTGTGAAATACAATGGCCGGCCCTCCGGCCAGGAATAAAAATTTCCCCTGGTCCCAGCCAAAAGGCTCGGCCCAAGAGGCAGGTGTGAAAAACATGTGTAGTGGTGAAGTGACCATGGTGCCATAAAATCAAGTGCCTAAACACAGTGCCTGTACGGCACCCCTGAACTGCCACTTCAGGGGCACATTCACCACTGGCTTTTCAAAGCAACCCTGACCCCCAACCCAGACCACAACAGCCCCCACCCCAGGCAGAAAGGTATGGAGTTCTGGAAGCTTGGAGAGAGCCTTTGCCATCAGGCTTCACCGTCGTTCCGTCCTAATTACATTCGGGAAATACTGGCCGCTCCCCTGGTGGGAGAAAGGGGAGCCAGCGTTCTCTCCCGAATAACTGTCTGGAGCTAGAGCTGCCACAATCCAGGCCAGAAGGCCAGGGTCCCGACCCTCCACCAAGACCAAATGGTTCTCCGTCCCCATCAGAAGGCTTCCCTTTCGGGCTACAAACCGCTCTGGGTTGCCTTCACTCCAGCAGGTTTTGCATAGCAACTGCAATCCCATCTCTATCTCGCCATAGATCAGGGACGGAAGCAAGCGCCACCTCCTGGAAACTGATAAGAACAGATACTACACTCAATCTTAGCCGTAAGGCCGAGAAGCAATAATCACACCTCAGTTGAACCTCATTGGCTATGATACTGCCACTGCGCAAAGACAGTGGCTGGAGCCACTGGGCTCATGCACATCGCTGGAATGGATGGGCTCAGGTAGGAAAAAAGGGGGGGGGGGGGAGCTGCAGCACAGAAAGCATTACGGTGAAAAATCTTGAGACTTTGCAGTCCCTTTCATTTTTTTCTTCTAAAAAAACATGTTATACTTACCTGCTCTGTGCAAGGTTTTTGCAGCCCCCCGATCCTCTTCTTCTGGGGTCCCCCCCGGCAGCACACAGAGAGGCACTTTTCACGGGGGCACCTGTGTTTGGGCGGTCTCCCGAGTCTTGCTGCCGCATCCATTTACACAGACAGCGGGACTCAGCCCCGCCCCCAGCTTCCGTGTCACTGGATTTGATGGCTCCTACTGCTATCAATCTATCCAGTGAGGACAGAGACAGCGGCTGGAGCTGCAGGGCTCGTGCACATCGATGGAATGGATGGGCTCAGGTAGGAAAAAAAGAGGGGGGGGGGGGGGGAGCTGCAGCGCAGAAGGCATTAAGGTGAAAAACCTTGAGACTTTGCAATCCCTTTAATTTTTTTTCTTCTAAAGAACATGTTATACTCACCTGCTCTGTGCAATGGAATCTTGGGGGACCCAAGAATTCTCTTCTTGGGTCCCCCTCTGGGGCTGTAGGCTCCTCCTCTTCTTAGCGTGCCACCATAGGAAGCCGCTTCCCATAGGGGCGCACCTGCGGGCTCACTCCTGAGTGGGGTTGTGTGCATCTACAGACACACACATTGTGTGGCCCAGCCACCCCCCCCCCCCCCCGCTACCTCCCCATAGGACTTGATTGACAGAAGCAGAAGCCCCGCTGACGCCGAGTCTCCTGTGAGAAGAGAGAGAGAGGAGCAGACATGTGCAATTCATTTCGTTCCGAATTAGTTATTTTTAACACATTTCGAAAATTTGTTAATTTGAAAATATCCGAATTAATGAAAACCCATTTAATTCATTTTATTGAATATTTGTAAATTCATAAATTCGAAAATCTGAAAACCCGAAAATTCTAAATCTGAAATAATAACTAATAGTAACTTAGCTATTACTAAAATATTAAATTATAGGTGTTGGAATTTCCTTTCAAATTTGGGTGTTAGTGAACGTAACGAATATTCGGAAAATCTAAATTTGAAAATTCGAAAATCTGAAAATAAACGGAAATTCAAAAGAAAGAAAATCCGAAATTAAGAACGAAAATCTGAAATAACTAACTAATAACTATTAAATTATAGGTGTTGGAATTTCCTTTCAAATTTGGCTGTTAGTGAACATAACAAATACCAATTTATCCGAAGTTACAAATAAAACGAATGCCGTATCTAAACGAATGGAACGTAACAAATTAATAATAATGAATAACAATAATAATAATAAAACATTTTTATTATTATTATTTATTATTATGAATTTATTCCGTTCCATTTGTTTAGATGTGGCATTCGTTATTTTGAATAATTCGTAACGTTCATTATTATTATCCGAAATTACGAATGCCGCATATAAACAAATGGAACTGAACGAATTAATAATAATAAATAATAATAATAAAAACGTTTTATTAATACTGTTATTCATTGTTATTAATTTGTTACGTTCCATTCGTTTAGATACGGCATTCGTTTTATTTGTAACTTCGGATAAATTCGTATTTGTTACGTTCACTAACAGACAAATTTGAAAGGAAATTCCAATACCTATAATTTAATAGTTAGTTATTATTAGTTAGTTATTCTTTCAAATTTTTTTTCCTATTTTCGGATTTTCGAATTTACGAATTTTTGAATTGTGATCATAACGAATGACCCGAAAAACGGAAAAATAAAAATTAAAATGAATGAAACGAAAACGAACACATTTTTTTCGGCAGTGCATATGCCTAGTGGGGAGAAGAGCTGCTGCAAAAGCTGGAGGGGGAGGGGGCGGGTCTAGCGCTCCTCATGAAGGGGGGGGGGGCAGGCTGGCGGAACTAAAAAGAGACGCCTGATGCTGTCACAGCGAAGATGGCAGTACAGGACACAGGGTGAGTCTTCAGGGGGAAGGAGGGGCTTCCTCAGCTAAGCATACCTTCCTGCCTGCATGCCTGAGCTAAAGGCAGCTGGATTCCAGGAAGTAAATGCTACATGCAGAGTCCATTCATACAGAATAAGAACAGATACCGAGAATTATGCTGGGAAGTGGAACTGTGCGGTTTTAGTACATGAGAAACCAAAGATTATATCCAGAATTGATATTTTGCCTCCCCCCACCCCCACCCTTTGCAATGAGGAGCCCCTCCCTTGTAATATAATCCTCCTAATAATGTTTATATCCTCTAATGTAACATTTCCTCGTCTTTCATTATTCCTGAGATCTGATCACAGATCTGTCATCCCGGGTGACTCATCGCTAACAATTAATATTGATTCTAAGATGACGTTGTTGTGATACGGATCCCTTTATAAAACATTCCTCTTCAGATATCCATTCTGACATACAGCATTATTCCCATTGGTAGCACCCCCTCCTTCTGATAACAACCCCCTCCCGTCCTTCTGATAACAACCCCCTCCCCTCTTTATGATAACAATCCCCTCCCCTCCTTCTGATAACAACCCCCTCCCGTCCTTCTGATAACAACCCCCTCCCCTTTTTATGATAACAACCCCCTCCCCTCCTTCTGATAACAACCCCCTCCCCTCCTTCTGATAACAACCCCCTCCCCTCCTTCTGATAACAACCCCCTCCCCTCTTTATGATAACAACCTCCTCCCCTCTTTATGATAACAACCCCCTCCCCTTCTCCCCTTCTTCTGATAACCCCCCCTACCCTCCTTCTGATAACAACCCCCTCCCGTCCTTCTGATAACAACCCCTTCCCCTCCATCTGATAACAACCCCTTCCCCTCCTTCTGATAACAACCCCCTCCCCTCCTTATGATAACAACCCCCTCCTTATGATAACAACCCTCTCCCCTCCTTATGATAACAACCCCCTCCTTCCGATAACAACCCCCTCCCCTCCTTCCGATAACATCCCCCTCCCCTCCTTCTGATAACAACCCCCTCCCCTCCTTCTGATAACAACCCCCTCCCCTCCTTCTGATAACAACCCCCTCCCCTCCTTCCGATAACAACCCCCTCCCCTCCTTATGATAACAACCCCCTCCCCTCCTTCTGATAACAACCCTCTCCCCTCCTAATGATAACAACCCCCTTCCCTCCTTCTGATAACAACCCTCTCCCCTCCTTCTGATAACAACCCCCTCCCCTCTTTATGATAACAACCCCCTCCCTTCTTTATGATAACAACCCCCTCCCCTTCTCCCCTTCTTCTGATAACCCCCCCTACCCTCCTTCTGATAACAACCCCCTCCCGTCCTTCTGATAACAACCCCTTCCCCTCCATCTGATAACAACCCCTTCCCCTCCTTCTGATAACAACCCCCTCCCCTCCTTATGATAACAACCCCCTCCTTATGATAACAACCCTCTCCCCTCCTTATGATAACAACCCCCTCCTTCCGATAACAACCCCCTCCCCTCCTTCCGATAACAACCCCCTCCCCTCCTTCTGATAACAACCCCCTCCCCTCCTTCTGATAACAACCCCCTCCCCTCCTTCCGATAACAACCCCCTCCCCTCCTTCTGATAACAACCCCCTCCCCTCCTTCTGATAACAACCCCCTCCCCTCCTTATGATACCAACCATCCCCTCCTCCCCTCCTTCTGATAACAACCCCTCCCCTCCTTATGATAACAACCCCCTCCTCTCCTTCTGATAACAATCCACTTCCCTCCTTCTGATAACAACCCTCTCTCCTCCTTCTGATAACCCCCTCCCCTCCTTCTGATAACAACCCCCTCCCCTCCTAATGATAAGAACCCCCTCCTCTCCTTCTGATAACAACCCTCTACCCTCCTTCTGATAACAACCCCCTCCCCTCCTTATAACAAGCCCCTCCCCTCCTCCTGATAACAACCCCCTCCCCTCCTTATGATAACAACCCCCTCCCCTCCTTCTGATAACAACCCTCTCTCCTCCTTCTGATAACAACCCCCTCCCCTCCTTCTGATAACAACCCTCTCCCCTCCTAATGATAACAACCCCCTTCCCTCCTTCTGATAACAACCCTCTCCCCTCCTTCTGATAACAACCCCCTCCCCTCCTTCTGATAACAACCCCCTCCCCTCCTTATGATAACAAGCCCCTCCCTTCTTTCTGATAACAACCCCTTCCCCTCCTTCTGATAACAACCCCCTCCCCTCCTTATGATAACAACCCCCTCCCCTCCTTATGATAACAACCCTCTCCCCACCTTATAACAACCCCCTCCTTCCGATAACAACCCCCTCCCCTCCTTCTGATAACAACCCCTCCCCTCCTTATGATAACAACCCCCTCCCCTCCTGATAACAACCCCCTCCCCTCCTTCTGATAACAACCCCCTTCCCTCCTTATGATAACAACCCCCCTCCCCTCCTTATGATAACAACCCCCCTCCCCTCCTTATGATAAAAACCCCCTCCCCCTCCTTCTGATAACAACCCCCTCCCCTCCTTATGATAACAACCCCCTCCCCTCCTCCCCTCCTTCTGATAACAACCCCTCCCCTCCTTATGATAAAAACCCCCTCCTCTCCTTCTGATAACAATCCCCTCCCCTCCTTCTGATAACAACCCTCTTTCCTCCTTCTGCTAAAAACCCCCTCCCCTCCTTCTGATAACAACCCCCTCCCCTCCTAATGATAACAACCCCCTCCCCTCCTTCTGATAACAACCCTCTCCCCTCCTTCTGATAACAACCCCCTCCCCTCCTTATGATAACAAGCCCCTCCCCTCCCCCTGATAACAACCCCCTCCCTTCCTTATGATAACAACCCCCTCCCCTCCTTCTGATAACAACCCTCTCTCCTCCTTCTGATAACAACCCCCTCCCCTCCTTCTGATAACAACCCCCTCCCCTCCTAATGATAACAACCCCTTCCCCTCCTTCTGATAACAACCCCCTCCCCTCCTTATGATAACAAGCCCCTCCCCTCCCCCTGATAACAACCCCCTCCCCTCCTTATGATAACAACCCCCTTCCCTCCTTCTGATAACAACCCTCTCTCCTCCTTCTGATAACAACCCCCTCCCCTCCTTCTGATAACAACCCCCTCCCCTCCTAATGATAACAACCCCTTCCCCTCCTTCTGATAACAACCCTCTCCCCTCCTTCTGATAACAACCCCCTCCCCTCCTCCTGATAACAAGCCCCTCCCCTCCTTCTGATAACAACCCCTCCCCTCCTTCTGATAACAACCCCCTCCCCCACTTCTGATAACAACTTCCTCCCCCTCTTCTGATAACAACCCCCTCCCCCACTTCTGATAACAACCCCTTCCCTACTTCTGACAATTAAGCCCCAGTCACAGTTCCTGCTTGCTATAATGTGGGTGAGATTTTCATGTGATTCCGCCTGTCACACATAGGGTAGCCCACTCACTTCAATGGGCTTTTGTCACCCCAAATAAGCTCCTTCTCCTTTTTGGGTGACAAGCTTCACGCGATTTTTAAAGCAGCGGTTTTGTGACAGAGCTTGACAATCGCAGCAAAATCGAACCCCCATTTGTGATGAATGAATGGCACCCAAACAGACGCTGCGCGTATCGCACCGATTGTCGCGTGATTTGGAATTGCGGCAGCTCTGCCCTTCATTGCAAAGTGCGAATGGAGCCTAATAACCATCCTGAGCTTTCTCTTCTATTCAGCCTGTAGGTTCACACTGAGGCAATGCGGGGAAACGCAGCGCATCCTGTGTGTTTCCCGCACCACATTGAAATCGCACGCATTGATACTTTACACCGCCTGCAATCGCGATTTTGCACTTTGTTCACTTTTGGATGACTTAAGCGAGGCCGATTGTGGGCCTTATTTTTGTATGTTTATCTCTACCTTTCCAACCCTTGCAAAACTTTTTCAATGTACTATTAAAACAGAAATCACACAGCTTTCATGCGATCTGCTGCGGGTGTCAATGACAAATTAGCAACCCCCCCAAAACACCTCAAAAACACAATTGCCACCCATGCGATCCATTTCAGGTGCTGCTGCTGCTGCAAAAAAGTGTCCTGCATCATTTTTGGTGCGTATGCGATGTGATTTGAGCCATGCAAAATGAATGGGTGCAAATCGCACTGCACAGACATCGCATGTGTTTTGCACCGGAATGCGGTGCAATTCCTAAGTTGTCCCGCACCGCACAAGTGTGAACCCGGGCTTAAGCCTCGTACACACGGTCTGATTGTTGGACGACTGAGCGTCTGATTTTTGTCAAAAGGGCGTGTGGAGGATTATGTCTAGCATACTAACGATCCGCAAATTGTCGCTTTGAGGTCGAACGTAGTGAGGTACTACGAAAGTATGAAGAGGAAGTTAATTTCTCAAGCACCACTCTTTGGGCCCCTTCTGCTCATTTCGTTTTAGTAGAAGTTTGGTGAACGTTGATTCGCGATTTTTTAGATCGTACAAAACAAACGCCTTTTAAAATAAGTTTGGCATAACTACATGCAAAGCAGCTTCATTATTATCCCATTAACTAGTTGCCGCCCGCCCACCATCAAATGACGGCGGGGCAGTGCGGCTCTCGTTCTGGGGTGATGCCATGTGACAGCGTTTCAGAACAGCCGGTCTTGCGCGCCCGTGGGAGCGTGCAGCGCGGCGATCGCGGCTGTGCCGTGTTGCTAGGACATGGCGCGATCCCGATCTCTGTAAAAAGCAGCATCTGCGGCTCTTTAACCATGTGATCGGCTGTGTCCAATCACAGCTGGTCACAAGTTAACATGGAGATGCTGGTAATCGGTGCTCCTCGTCTCACACTGACAGAGTGTGTGGAGAGGAGAGCCGATCAGCGGCATCTCCACGCAGGGGACATCTACACATGTAATCAGTGCCCTGATTACAATACAGTGGCAACAGTGTCACCAATCAGTGCCCACCACTGCCCACCAGTGGCAGCAATCCGTGCCCGCCACTGACCACAAGAACCACCAATCAGTGCCCATTAGCGATGCCAGTCAGTGCTGGCTATCAGTGTCGCCTATCAGTGCTGCCCATCAATGCCCATCACTGCTGTCGATCAATGCCCATCAGCGTCGCCCATCAGTGCCACCCATCAATGCCCATCAGTGCCGCCTATCCGGACCTCCTATCAGTGCCAACCAGTGAGGCCTATTAGTGCCCATCAGTGCCACCTAACAGTGCCAGTCAGTGCCACCTATCAATGCTCATTAGTGCCACATATCAGTGGCACCTATCAGTGCCCATAAGTGCACCATATTACTGCCTTCTCATCAGTGCCCATAAGTGCCGCCTCATCAATGTCCACCAGTTCAGCCTATCAGTGCCTCCTCATCAGCGCACATCAGTACACACGGTACAAAAATCAGAAGGGAAAATTCGTAAGATGAGCTGATTTTCGGATCGTTAGTACGGTGCATTCCACAGACGGATTTGACTTTTCCATCAGACAAAAGCTGCATGAATGAAAAATGTGAAGGCTATAAAATTTTTGGCGGATGGGAACTCAACGTCAGATTTTCGGATGGTCAGTACAGAAATCCGTCACACAAAAGTTGAAAGTACAACCACGCATGCTCAGAATCAAGGAACGTCCGGGAAGAGTTCGGTCTTGTAAACTACAGTTTGTAATCGAGAATTAACATTTGTGATGCGGCAATTGATGAAATGTCAAAATTCTCATCTTCTCTAATGGGATAATAATGAAGCTGCTTTGCATGTAGTTATGCCAAACTTATTTTAAAAGGCGTTTGTTTTGTACGATCTGAAAATCGCGAATCAACGTTCACCAAACTTCTACTGAAATAAAATGAGCGGAAGGGGCCCAAAGGGTGGCACTTGAGAAATGAACCTCCTCTTTATACTCTCGTAGTACCTCACTACGTTCGTGTTTGTAAAACGACAATTTGCGGATAGTTAGTATCAGTGGCAGCTGGTGCTCAAAATTTTTTGGGGGTGCGCAAACAAACTGAAAAATTCTGAAAAAACCCTCATCAATTGCAGTCTCATTGTGACATATCAAACACTCCCACTGTGCCATCAAATGCAGCCTCACTGTGCCCCATCAAACGAAGCCTCACTGTGACTCATCAAATGCAGCCTCACTGTGCCCCATCAAATGCAGCCTCACTGTGCCCCATCAAATGCAGCCTCACTGTGCCCATCAAATGCAGCCTCACTGTGCCCATCAAATGCAGCCTCACTGTGCCCATCAAATGCAGCCTCGCTGTGCCCATCAAATGCAGCCTCACTGTGCCCATCAAATGCAGCCTCGCTGTGCCCATCAAATGCAGCCTCGCTGTGCCCATCAAATGCAGCCTCACTGTGCCCATCAAATGCAGCCTCACTGTGCCCCATCAAATGCTCCCACTGTGCCATCAAATGCAGCCTCACTGTGCCCCATCAAATGCAGCTTCACTGTGCCCCATCAAATGCAGCCTCACTGTGCCCCATCAAATGCAGCCTCACTGTGCCCCATCAAACGCAGGCAATGTGCCCCATCAAATGCTCCCACTGTGCCATCAAATGCAGCCTCACTGTGCCCCATCAAACGAAGCCTCACTGTGACTCATCAAATGCAGCCTCACTGTGCCCCATCAAATGCAGCATCACTGTGCCCTATCAAATGCAGCCTCACTGTGCCCCATCAAATGCAGCCTCACTGTGCCCCATCAAATGCAGCCTCACTGTGCCCCATCAAATGCAGCCTCACTGTGCCCCATCAAATGCAGCCTCTCTGTGCCCCATCAAATGCAGCCTCACTGTGCCCTATCAAATGCAACATCACTGTGCCCTATCAAATGCAACCTCACTGTGCCCCATCAAATGCAGCCTCACAGTGCCCCATCAAATGCAGCCAATGTGCCCCATCAAATGCTCCCACTGTGCATCAAATGCAGCCTCACTGTGCCATATCAAATGCTGCCAGTGTGCCCCCCGCCCGCCGTCTGTACTTACCCTGTCTCCGTGTCGGTGGGACAGCTCTTTGATGTCTTCTCCTGTCCTCTCTTCCTGTCCTCTGCTATGATTGGACGCCTGATAGGTTAGTACACTAGACAAAATCCTCCACACGCCCTTTTGGCAAAAATCAGACGCTCGGTCGTCCAACAATCAGACCGTGTGTATGAGGCTTAAAGTGATTGTAAAGCTTAGTTTTTTTTGTATTTTTTAAAATAACAAACATATCATACTTACCTTCACTGTGCAGCTCGTTTCGCACAGAGTGGCCCCAATCCTCCTCTTCTGGGGTCCATTAGCAGCGCTATCAGCTCCTCCCAGCATCTTATAACCCCCTAGGAGAAACGCTCTCCTGAGGGTTACCTTGTGGGTGTGCTCCCGAATCCAGCATTTTGTCCATAGACACAGAATGTAGGACTTGTCCCCCGGCACCCACATCATTGGATTTGATTGACAGTAGCGCGACCCAATGGCAGCGCTGCTATCAATCTATCCAATCAAGAGCTGAGAACCCCAGGCAGAGAGGAAGAGCGCGTCTCTGCCGTGGAAATTACGGGGCGCTGGTGACCCCCCAATGTGCTAAAAAAAAAAAGTGCTCATCTTCAGAAAATGGAAAACACCTGTGGTAAAATTTCAGGAAATTACCAGAAAAAGGGATTGGAATTGATCAGAGGTGAAGGTGAACTCTTTATTTAAGCTTCCATTATAATGGTGCAGGAAACTGTCAGGAGTGGTGGCACCAACAGAGCGGAGAGATATCCGGTTCAGGCCTGTCTGCTCCACCTGCGCCAGTTTCGATGTCAGCTCCTGATTAACAGAGGGAATGCGGCAGTTTCCCCATATAGAAAACTTCCTCATATTCCTGCCAGGTGGGAACTTGTTAAACCTCAGCAAACTCGACTCACTTCCCTCTTTCTGCCCGTGCAGAGATTACACAACACGAGCAGAGGCTGCACAGAGTCATCACCCTCCTCGTCCCTCCGCTCTGTGCTGGGAAGGAGGCGGGAATTGAAGAGAGATCGGAGCGTGCTGCCCCAGCTCTCTGTGTTCTGCCCCGTCACCACCCGACAACGGAGAACTCATCGCTCCTCATTAACAGAGGAACTCCGCTCCATGTTCTGAATTGAGAAGAGTCATACAAGCAGTGCGCTTACACAACTCTTTGTTATTCTCCCCAATTTTGCCAAAATTTGCCAATCCTGAAGAAGGAAAATTTACAAAATTTGAGGCTATTGTGATTTATGAAGTTTAATTGACTACTTCTTTTAACCACTTACTTACTAGTTTTACTGCTACAGGACAGCCGCACTGCGCAGGATCACATGCAGTATATATATATATATTATACATATATACAGTGGAACTTTGGTTAACGAGTAATGCGGTTAACGAGCGTTTTGAAAGATGAGCAGAATTTAAGCTAATGGGGTGTGCAGTTCCGCATTTGGCCAGAGGTATGGGGTCGCCGGTGACACTCGGAACAGTTTGGAGCGAAAAAATACTCAGAATCACTCCAGAAATACTCCGTTCCCGATGTTTCCGAGCCTTTCTGAGGCTTTCCTAGTTCAGCCGAGCTGTCCCAGAGTATGTCCAAGGCTCTCCGGCGCCCCCCCACCTCTGGCCACATACGGTATTGCATGCAATAGAAGTCAAAGCGGAACAAATTATCTTCGTTTCCATTGACTTCTATGGGGAAACTCGCTTTGATATGCGAGTGCTTTGGATTACACGCATTCTCCTGGAATGGATTATGCTTGTAACCCAAGGTTCCACTATATATATATATATATATATATATATATATATATATATATATATATATATATATATATATGGATCTATTCCTTCCCCTAGCAAAAGCTCCTCCCACGCTGCAGTAAAACACTGGCTAGGCACACATTTAAACCTTTGATCGCCCCTGATGTTAACCCCTTCCCAGCTAGTGTCTTTAGAACAGTGACAGTGCATAGCGTGGATCACTGTATTAGTGTCGCTGGTTCTCAAAAAGTGTCACTTAGTGTGCGATTTGTCTGCCGCAATATGGCAGTCCCGCTATAAGTCGCTGATTACTATTACTATTACTTTTAATAAATAAGCAAATAAATAAAAATTCCAGCATATATCCCATAATTTGTAGATGTTAGAACTTTTGCGCAAACCAATCAATATACGCTTATTGGGATTTTTTTTTTTTTTTACCAAAAATATGTAAAAGAATACATATTGGCCTAAATTGATGAAGAAATTAGATTTTTCACATTTTTTAGCGGATGTGTCTTATAGCAAAAAGTAAAAAATGTATATAGCGTAAGAAAAATTAAAAACACACAGAGGTGATCAAATACCACCAAAATAAAACTATTTGTGGGGAAAAAAAGGACAAAATTTTTTTTTTTTTTTAGGCACAACTGCGCAATTGTCAGTTAAAGTAACGAGGTGCTGTATAAGTAAAAAATGACCTGGTTATGAAGGGGGGTAAATCTTCTGGAGCTGAAGTGGTTAATGATGTTAATTTGTTTTTAACTACTTGCGGACCACCCGCTGCAGTTGTACGTCGGCTGTTTGAAGTGGAATACCGTTGTTATGTCAGCAGATAGCGGCCATAACCCTGGTATCTTCTTCAACAGCGGGCAGTCCTCTTTCAGATAAAAGTGGTCTCTGTGGCGTATTTGCCGCAAGATCACTTTTATCGGGGGCGGGAGAGGGCCCCTCCAGCCGCGCTCCGAAGCCGTGGTCTCCGCCGCTTACTGGAGCCGTGGGTAGCGGCGGAGATGATTGCGTCCTCTTCCCTCAACAGCCTGGAGCCAAGTGAGGTAAAGATGGCCCCCACTCAGTTCCATACCATTGGATGGCAGAAGCGATGTCAAGCATCACTTCCGCCCAATGGTCTACTCTTAAAGGGAAATTTTTTTTTTGTAAAAAAATATATATTTTTTTAATTTCTTTTTTATTGCACTTTAGTGTAAATATGAAATCTGGGTTCTTTTTGACCCCCAGATCTCATATTTAAGAGCTCCTGTCATGCTTTTTTTCTATTACATTCCTTGTAATAGAAATAAAAGTGACACAATTTTTTTTTTTAAAAAAAGGACAGTGTAAGAATAAAAAATGAAAAGTAAAATAAATTTTAAAAAATTAAAAGCACCCCGTCCTGCCAAGCTCGAGCGCAGCAGCCAACGCATACAAAAGTCACGCCCGCATATGAAAACGGTGTTCAAACCACACATGTGAGGTATCGCCGCGATTGCTACAGCGAAAGCAATAATTCTAGCACTAGACTTCCTCTGTAACACAAAACTGGTAAGCTGTAGAAATTTTTTAACGTCGCCTATGGTGATTTTTAAGGGTCAAAGTTTGTCGCCATTCCACGAGCGGAGCGCAATTTTGAAGCGTGACACGTTGGGTATCAATTTACTCGGTGTAACATTATCTTTCAGAATATATATAAAAAAAAAATGGGCTAACTTTACTGCTGTCTTATATTTTAATTCAAAAAAGTGTATTTTTTTCCAAACAAATTGTGCTTGTATTGCCCCGTACACACGGTCAGATTTTCCGACGGAAAATGTGTGATAGGACCTTGTTGTCGGAAATTCCGACCGTGTGTAGGCTCCATCACACATTTTCCATCGGATTTTCTGACAAACAAAGTTTGAGAGCTTGCTATAAAATTTTACGACAACAAAATCCGTTGTCGGAAATTCCGATCGTGTGTACACAAATCCGACACACAGTGCCACGCATGCTCAGAATAAATGAAGAGATGAAAGCTATTGGCTACTACCCCATTTATAGTCCCGACGTACGTGTTTTACGTCACCGCGTTCAGAATGATCGGATTTTCCGACAACTTTGTGTGACCGTGTGTATGCAAGACAAGTTTGAGCCAACATCCGTCGGAAAAAATCCTAGGATTTTGTTCTCGGAATGTCCGATCAATGTCCAATCGTGTGTACGGGGCATAAGACCGCGGCGCAAATACGATGGGACAGAAAGTATTGCATTGACCGCCATTTTATTCTCTAGGGTGTCTGAAAAGAAAAATGTTTTTAATGTTTGGGGGTTCTAAGTAGTTTTCTAGTAAAAAAAAAAAAATTATTTTAACTTGTAAAGACCTGTCTGAAAAATAGCCCTGATCCTTAAGTAGTTAAACATACAGTATATACCGCATATATAAATAATAGGTAATATTTTTTATTGGTGATATATTATTGTGCTTGTTTAAAGTTTTCCCTGGAGGTTCATTTAAAATCCTGTTTTTTTTTTGTTTTCACCCCTACATGGGGGGAGGGGGGGTCTCTTTTTGTATATAGTTACTTTGTTTCTATCTTACTTTATGTTTATTTGTTACTTTATGTTTATTTGTTACTTTATGTTTATTTGTTTATTTTTAAAGTTGCAGAAAATCCAAAACTTTTTTTAAAAGTGATTCTAAAGCCTGGATGTTTTTTACTTAGAAACATTCCCTGCATTAAGATCAGGTTCACACTGGTGGGGCTTCGAAATCATGCTACTTCAGCGCGATTTCAAAGCTGCAGATCAGTGCAAATTGCACCTCCAATTTCATTACTACTTGCGACTTTGTTGAACAGAAGTCTATGTAAGTCGCAATGAAATCGGCAAAAAGTAGTGCAGGAACCTTTTTAAAATTCGCTGTGACATGTCGCTGCGAACACAACGCTTCCATTGCTGACAATGGGATGCGACTTGTCATACGATTTGAAACTGTCAAATTGCATGACAAGTCAGACCAGTGTGAACGGGGGTTGATGTAAAAAAAAAACAAAACTAAATATTTCCTCCCCCCCGAAACACTTACCTGAGCCTGTCTGCGATGTGCCGGCTTCAGGTCTTCTCTCCTATCTCCCCTCTTCCTGGTCTTACAAGCTTGGCCATTGGCTCCTGCTGCTGTCAGTCAAATCCTTTGAGCAGAGTGGGGAGCGGGGCTGTGCCACGCTATGTGTGTCTATAGATGCACACAGCTCGGGAGTGAGTCAGCAGATGTAGTGGGATGGGGGCACACAGAGAAGAGGAGAAGCATGGAGCGCTGGCAGGGGACCCCAGAAGAGGAGGTTTAAAGTCACCCTGTGCAAAACCATTACACCCAGCAGGTAAAAATAGCATGTCAATTTAATTATTTAAAATGTTAGTATTTACAATCATTAGTGGAGGTCAGCTCCTAATCAGCGGAGGTCAGCTCCTGATTAGTGGAGGTCAGCTCCAGATTAGAGGAGGTCAGCTCCAGATTAGCGGAGGTCTGCTCCTGATTAGAGGAGGTCAGCTCCTGATTAGAGGAGGTCAGCTCCTGATTAGCGGAGGTCTGCTCCTGATTAGTGGAGGTCAGCTCCAGATTAGAGGAGGTCAGCTCCAGATTAGCGGAGGTCAGCTCCTGATTAGAGGAGGTCAGCTCCTAAATAGCGGAGGTCTGCTCCTGATTAGAGGAGGTCAGCTGGCAGGGGACCCCAGAAGAGGAGGTTTAAAGTCACCCTGTGCAAAACCATTACACCCAGCAGGTAAAAATAGCATGTCAATTTAATTATTTAAAATGTGAGTATTTACAATCATTAGTGGAGGTCAGCTCCTAATCAGCGGAGGTCAGCTCCTGATTAGTGGAGGTCTGCTCACGATTAGCGGAGGTCATCTCCTGATTAGCAGAGGTCATCTCCTGATTAGCGGAGATCTGCTCCTAATCAGTGGAGGTCTGCTCACGATTAGCGGAGGTCAGCTCATGATTAGCGGAGGTCATCTCCTGATTAGCGGAGGTCTGCTCCTAATCAGCGGAGGTCAGCTCCTGATTAGCGGAGGTCAGCTCCTGATTAGCGGAGGTCAGCTCCTGATTAGAGGAGGTCAGCTCCTGATTAGAGGAGGTCAGCTCCTGATTAGCGGAGGTCTGCTCCTGATTAGAGGTCAGCTCCTGAATAGAGGAGGTCAGCTCCTGATTAGCGGAGGTCAGCTCCTGATTAGCAGAGGTCAGCTCATGATTAGCAGAGGTCATCTCCTGATTAGCGGAGGTCTGCTCCTAATCAGCGGAGGTCAGCTCCTGATTAGCGGAGGTCAGCTCCTGATTAGCGGAGGTCAGCTCCTGATTAGAGGAGGTCAGCTCCTGATTAGAGGAGGTCAGCTCCTGATTAGCGGAGGTCTGCTACTGATTAGAGGAGGTCAGCTCCTGATTAACGGAGGTCTGCTCCTGATTAGCGCAGGTCAGCTCCTGAATAGAGGAGGTCAGGTCCTGAATAGAGGAGGTCAGCTCCTGATTAGCGGAGGTCAGCTCCTGATTAGCAGAGGTCAGCTCCTGATTAGCAGAGGTCAGCTCCTGATTAGCAGAGGTCAGCTCCTGAATAGAGGAGGTCAGCTCCTGATTAGAGGAGGTCAGCTCCTGATTAGCGGAGGTCATCTCCCGATTTGCAGAGTTTATCTCCTGATTAGCGGAGGTCTACTCCTAATCAGTGGAGGTCTGCTCACGATTAGCGGAGGTCAGCTCCTGATTAGCAGAGGTCATCTTCTGATTAGCGGAGGTCTGCTCCTAATAAGTGGAAGTCTGCTCACGATTAGCGGAGGTCAGCTCCTGATTAGCGGAGGTCAGCTCCTAATCAGCGGAGGTCAGCTCCTGATTAGCAGGGGTTTGCTCCTGATTAGCGGAGGTCTGCTCCTGATTAGCAGGGGTTTGCTCCTGATTAGCGGAGGTCTGCTCCTGATTAGCGGAGGTCAGCTCCTGAGTAGCGGAGGTCAGCTCCTAATCAGCGGAGGTCTGCAGCAGAGGTCTGCTCACGATTAGCGGAGGTCAGCTCCTGATTAATGGAGGTCAGCTCCTGATTAGCGGAGGTCTGCTCCTGATTAGAGGAGGTCAGCTCCTGATTAGCGGAGGTCATCTCCCGATTAGCAGAGGTTATCTCCTGATTAGCGGAGGTCTGCTCCTAATCAGTGGAAGTCTGCTCACGATTAGCAGGGGCCAGCTCCTGATTAGCAGAGGTCATCTCCTGATTAGCGGAGGTCTGCTCCCAATTAGCAGAGGTCTGCTCCCAATTAGCAGAGGTCATCTCCTGTGTAGTGAAGGTCTGCTCCTAATCAGTGGAGGTCTGCTCACGATTAGGGGAGGTCAGCTCCTGATTAGCAGAGGTCATCTCCTGATTAGCGGAGGTCTGCTCCTAATCAGCGGAGGTCAGCTCCTGATTAGCGGATGTCAGCTTCTGATTAGAGGAGGTCAGCTCCTGATTAGCTGAGGTCTGCTCCTGATTAGAGGAGGTCAGATCCTGATTAACGGAGGTCTGCTCCTGATTAGCGGAGGTCAGCTCCTGAATAGAGGGGGTCAGCTCCTGAATAGAGGAGGTCAGCTCCTGATTAGAGGAGGTCGGCTCCTGATTAGCAGAGGTCAGCTCCTGAATAGAGGAGGTCAGCTCCCGATTAGCAGAGGTGATCTCCTGATTAGTGGAGGTCAGCTCCTAATCAGTGGAGGTCTGCTCACGATTAGCGGAGGTCAGCTCATGATTAGCAGAGGTCAGCTCATGATTAGCAGAGGTCATCTCCTGATTAGCAGAGGTCTGCTCCTAATCAGTGGAGGTCAGCTCCTGATTAGCGGAGGTCCGCTCCTGATCAGCGGAGGTCAGCTCCTGATTAGCGGAGGTCAGCTCCTGATTAGAGGAGGTCAGCTCCTGATTAGCGGAGGTCAGCTCCTGATTAGCGGAGGTCTGCTCCTGATTAACGGAGGTCTCCTCCTGATTAGCGCAGGTCAGCTCCTGAATAGAGGAGGTCAGCTCCTGATTAACGGAGGTCTCCTCCTGATTAGCGCAGGTCAGCTCCTGATTAGAGGAGGTCAGGCCCTGAATAGAGGTCAGCTCCTGATTAGCGGAGGTCAGCTCCTGATTAGCAGAGGTCAGCTCCTGATTAGCAGAGGTCAGCTCCTGATTAGCAGAGGTCAGCTCCTGAATAGAGGAGGTCAGCTCCTGATTAGAGGAGGTCAGCTCCTGATCAGCGGAGGTCAGCTCCTGATTAGCGGAGGTCAGCTCCTGATTAGAGGAGGTCAGCTCCTGATTAGCGGAGGTCAGCTCCTGATTAGCGGAGGTCTGCTCCTGATTAACGGAGGTCTCCTCCTGATTAGCGCAGGTCAGCTCCTGAATAGAGGAGGTCAGCTCCTGATTAACGGAGGTCTCCTCCTGATTAGCGCAGGTCAGCTCCTGATTAGAGGAGGTCAGGCCCTGAATAGAGGTCAGCTCCTGATTAGCGGAGGTCAGCTCCTGATTAGCAGAGGTCAGCTCCTGATTAGCAGAGGTCAGCTCCTGATTAGCAGAGGTCAGCTCCTGAATAGAGGAGGTCAGCTCCTGATTAGAGGAGGTCAGCTCCTGATTAGCGGAGGTCATCTCCCGATTTGCAGAGTTTATCTCCTGATTAGCGGAGGTCTGCTCCTAATCAGTGGAGGTCTGCTCACGATTAGCGGAGGTCAGCTCCTGATTAGCAGAGGTCAGCTCCTGATTAGCAGAGGTCATCTCCTGATTAGTGGAGGTCTGCTCCTAATAAGTGGAAGTCTGCTCACGATTAGCGGAGGTCAGCTCCTGATTAGCGGAGGTCTGCTCATAATCAGCGGAGGTCAGCTCCTGATTAGCGGAGGTCAGCTCCTAATCAGCGGAGGTCTGCTCCTGATTAGCAGGGGTTTACTCCTGATTAGCGGAGGTCTGCTCCTGATTAGTGGAGGTCAGCTCCTAATCAGCGGAGGTCTGCTCCTGATCAGCGGAGGTCAGCTCCTGAGTAGCGGAGGTCAGCTCCTAATCAGCGGAGGTCTGCAGCAGAGGTCTGCTCACGATTAGCGGAGGTCAGCTCCTGATTAGCGGAGGTCATCTCCTGATTAGCGGAGGTCTGCTCCTGATTAGCGGAGGTCAGTTCCTGATTAGCGGAGGTCAGCTCCTGATTACAGGAGGTCAGCTCCTGATTAGCGGAGGTCAGCTCCTGATTAGTGGAGGCCTGCTCCTGATTAGCGGAGGCCTGCTCCTGATTAGCAGAGGTCTGCTCCTGATAAGCAGAGGTCTGCTCCTGATCAGCGGAGGTCAGCTCCTAATTAGCAGAGGTCAGCTCCTGATTAGCAGGGGTCTCCTCCTGATTAGCGGAGGTCAGCTCCTGATTAGAGGAGGTCTGCTCCTAATTAGCGTAGGTCTGCTCCTGATTAGCGGAGGTCAGCTCCTGATTAGCGGAGGTCAGCCCCTGATTAGCGAAGGTCAACTCCTGATTAGTGGAGGTCAGCTCCTGATCAGCGGAGGTCAGCTCCTGATTAGCAGGGGTCTGCGCCTGATTAGCGAAGGTCAGCCCCTGATTAGCGAAGGTCATCTCCTGATTAGCGGAGGTCTGCTCCTAATCAGCGGAGGTCAGCTCCTGATTAGCGGAGGTCAGCTCCTGATTAGAGGAGGCCAGCCCCTAATCAGCGGAGGTCTGCTCCTGATTAGCGGAGTTCAGCTCCTGATTAGCAGAGGTCAGCTCCTGATTAGAGGAGGTCTGCTCCTGATTAGCGGAGGTCAGTTCCTGATTAGCAGAGGTCAGTTCCTGATTAGCAGAGGTCAGCTCCTGATTAGCGGAGGTCTGCTCCTGATTAGCGGAGGTCAGCTCCTGATTAGAGGAGGTCAGCTCCTGATTAGAGGAGGTAAGCTCCTGATTAGCGGAGGTCTGCTCCTGATTAGCGGAGGTCAGCTCCTGATTAGAGGAGGTCAGCTCCTGATTAGAGGAGGTCAGCTCCTGATTAGAGGAGGTAAGCTTCTGATTAGCGGAGGTCTGCTCCTGATTAGCGGAGGTCAGCTCCTGATTAGCGGAGGTCTGCTCCTGATTAGCGGAGGTCAGCTCCTGATTAGCGGAGGTCAGCTCCAGATTAGAGGAGGTAAGCTCTTGATTAGAGGAGGTCAGCTCCTGATTAGAGGAGGTAAGCTCCTGATTAGAGGAGGTAAGCTCCTGATTAGAGGAGGTAAGCTCCTGATTAGAGGAGGTCTGCTCCTGATTAGAGGAGGTCAGCTCTTGATTAGCGGAGGTCAGCTCCAGATTAGCTGAGGGAATGCGGCAATTTCCCACATAGAAAACCGCAGAAGATTTCTGCTAGGTGTGATCCTGTCATACAGCAGACAGCTCATTTCCCTCTCTCTGCCCGTGCAGTAATTAAACAACACGAGCAGAGAGTGCACAGAGTCATCACCCTTCTCCTCCCTCTGCTCTGAGCTGAGCTGATCAGGAGGCGAGAACCACAGAGAGATCAGAGCGTGCAGCTCCAGCTCTCTTGTTCTGTGTGCTGCCAAATTTCACCGATCATTCCTAATCTCCAGTTTTGCGCTCAGCCCTGTGGTCAGGATTGCAGCACCGCAGAAGAACAAGTTGTAATTCACCACTGTAAGGACTCGTGGTGGAGTGTGGTCCCCTCTGAAGAGCGATTGGCCTCCTCCATGGCCATCTGACCAGTGGCGGCTGGTGCTCTATTTTTTCTTGTTGGGGGGGTGGGTGACAGACAAACCACCCCTGACCCCCCCCCCCCAGTCACTCCATCGGTCAGTTGGTCAAACCCCCTCATTCCCTCCGTCGCATGGTCAAACCCCCCCCGGTCGCTCAGTGAACAAACCCCTCCATCGCTCACGACCATGTATGACCACCCATCAGCTCTGCACTTACCCCATCCAGGCCGTAGGCAGCTTCACCCTGTGTCTCCTCCTCGGTGCCTCCCCCCTGCTCCTGGCCAATACGGTCGCTTCTCCTCTCGGCCAATCGGGTCTTAAGACCTGCTTCCTGATTGGCCAAGGAGGAGAAGCAGGAAAACAATAGCGAATATTAATTCCCGCTGGCTTTTTCTTCTTTGGATTTATAGTGGGATGGGGTGTAGGAGGAGCCTCTGCTCAGCCAGTGTAATGATTGGTGGAGATTTTGGCTTTGGATCTCTTATGTATAGCTGAAGCTCATCTTTTAGTGCTGGAGCAGGGAAAGGGTTACACCCCTCCATTCATTCCTCGCTTCCTGAGTCCTTTTAATGGGATTTGCCCTGACTTCCTGTCCCAGAGACACAACAGGAAACAGGAAGAATCTTTTCTGGGAATTCTCCTCTTAGTTGTCACCCAAATAGGTGACCCTATTGGAAGATTTGTCCTCCTCCTCTGCTGTGGTCACAGCTCTAGATTTTGGATTCCCATTCTTTTCAACAGGAGTAGTAGAGGGGATGAGGATGAATCTCCCCCTTGGGGACACCGAGAGCAATACAACCTGACTGAGGAGCTAACACTTCACCACTCCACCCAACACTAATATAGACAGGGAGAACCAATCAGAGGGCAGTGAATGGATGGCACAGGAATACAGAGGATGGGGATGATGGGGCTGCATAAGAGCACAGGGGATGGGGATGATGGGAGTACAGGGATGGGAATGATGGGAGTACAGGGATGGGGAGGATGGGAGTACAGGGGATGGGGATGATGGGAGTACAGGGATGGGGATGATGGGAGTACAGGGATGGGGATGATGGGAGTACAGGGAAGGGGATGATGGGAGTACAGGGATGGGGATGATGGGAGTACAGGGAAGGGGATGATGGGAGTACAGGAATGGGGATGATGGGAGTACAGGGATGGGGATGATGGGAGTATAGGGATGGGGATGATGGGAGTACAGGGATGGGGATGATGGGAGTACAGGGATGGAGATGATGGGAGTACAGGGATGGGGATGATGGGAGTACAGGGATGGGGATGATGGGAGTACAGGGATGGGGATGATGGGAGTACAAGGATGGAGATGATGAGAGTACAGGGATGGGGATGATGGGAGTACAGGGATGGGGAGGATGGGAGCACAGGGATGGGGAGGATGGGAGTACAGGGAAGGGGATGATGGGAGTACAGGGATGGAGATGATGGGAGTACAGGGATGGGGATGATGGGAGTACAGGGATGAGGATGATGGGAGTACAGAGATGGGGAGGATGGGAGTACAGGGATGGGGATGATGGGAGTACAGGGAAGGGGATGATGGGAGTACAGGGATGGGGATGATGGGAGTACAGGGAAGGGGATGATGGGAGTACAGGAATGGGGATGATGGGAGTACAGGGATGGGGATGATGGGAGTATAGGGATGGGGATGATGGGAGTACAGGGATGGGGATGATGGGAGTACAGGGATGGAGATGATGGGAGTACAGGGATGGGGATGATGGGAGTACAGGGATGGGGATGATGGGAGTACAGGGATGGGGATGATGGGAGTACAAGGATGGAGATGATGAGAGTACAGGGATGGGGATGATGGGAGTACAGGGATGGGGAGGATGGGAGCACAGGGATGGGGAGGATGGGAGTACAGGGAAGGGGATGATGGGAGTACAGGGATGGGGATGATGGGAGTACAGGGATGGGGATGATGGGAGTACAGGGAAGGGGATGATGGGAGTACAGGGATGGGGATGATGGGAGTACAGGGAAGGGGATGATGGGAGTACAGGAATGGGGATGATGGGAGTACAGGGATGGGGATGATGGGAGTATAGGGATGGGGATGATGGGAGTACAGGGATGGGGATGATGGGAGTACAGGGATGGAGATGATGGGAGTACAGGGATGGGGATGATGGGAGTACAGGGAAGGGGATGATGGGAGTACAGGGATGGGGATGATGGGAGTACAGGGAAGGGGATGATGGGAGTACAGGAATGGGGATGATGGGAGTACAGGGATGGGGATGATGGGAGTATAGGGATGGGGATGATGGGAGTACAGGGATGGGGATGATGGGAGTACAGGGATGGAGATGATGGGAGTACAGGGATGGGGATGATGGGAGTACAGGGATGGGGATGATGGGAGTACAGGGATGGGGATGATGGGAGTACAAGGATGGAGATGATGAGAGTACAGGGATGGGGATGATGGGAGTACAGGGATGGGGAGGATGGGAGCACAGGGATGGGGAGGATGGGAGTACAGGGAAGGGGATGATGGGAGTACAGGGATGGAGATGATGGGAGTACAGGGATGGGGATGATGGGAGTACAGGGATGAGGATGATGGGAGTACAGAGATGGGGAGGATGGGAGTACAGGGATGGGGAGGATGGGAGTACAGGGATGGGGATGATTGGAGTACAGGGATGGGGATGATAGGAGTACAGGGATGGGGATGATGGGAGTACAGGGATGGGAATGATGGGAGTACATGGATGGGGATGATGGGAGTACAGGGATGGGGATGATGGGAGTACAGGGATGGGGATGATGGGAGTACAGGGATAGGGATGATGGGAGTACAGGGATGGGGATGATGGGAGTACAGGGATGGGGATGATGGGGGTACAGAGATGGGGATGATGGGAGTACAGGGATGGGGATGATGGGAGTACAGGGATGGGGAGGATGGGAGTACAGGGAAGGGGATGATGGGAGTACAGAGATGGGGATGATGGGAGTACAGGGATGGGGATGATGGGAGTACAGGGATGGGGAGGATGGGAGTACAGGGAAGGGGATGATGGGAGTACAGAGATGGGGATGATGGGAGTACAGGGATGGGGAGGATGGGAGTACAGGGATGGGGATGATAGGAGTACAGGGATGGGGAGGATGGAAGTACAGAGATGGGGATGATGGGAGTACAGGGATGGGGATGATGGGAGTACAGGGATGGAGATGATGGGAGTACAGGGATGGGGATGATGGGAGTACAGGGATGGGGATGATAGGAGTACAGGGATGAGGATGATGGAAGTACAGGGATGGGGAGGATGGGAGTACAGGGATGGGGATGATGGGAGTACAGGGATGGGGATGATTGAAGTACAGGGATGGGGGTAATAGGAGTACAGGGATGGGGATGATAGGAGTACAGGGATGGGGATGATGGGAGTACATGAATGGGGATGATGGGATTACAGGGATGGGGATGATGGGAGTACAAGGATGGGGATGATGGGAGTAAAAGGATGGGGAGGATGGGAGTACAGGGATGGGGATGATGGGAGTACAGGGATGGGGATGATAGGAGTACAGGGATGAGGATGATGGGAGTACAGGGATGGGGAGGATGGGAGTACAGGGATGGGGAGGATGGGAGTACAGGGATGGGGATGATTGAAGTACAGGGATGGGGGTGATAGGAGTACAGGGATGGGGATGATAGGAGTACAGGGATGGGGATGATGGGAGTACATGAATGGGGATGATGGGATTACAGGGATGGGGATGATGGGAGTACAAGGATGGGGATGATGGGAGTACAGGGATGGGGAGGATGGGAGTACAGGGATGGGGATGATGGGAGTACAGGGATGGGGATGGAGTACAGGGATGGGGATGATGGGAGTACAGGGATGGGGATGATGGGAGTACAGGGATGGGGAGGATGGGAGTACAGGGATGGGGAGGATGGGAGTACAGGGATGGGGATGATGGGAGTACAGGGATGAGGATGATGTGAGTACAGGGATGGAGATGATGGGAGTACAGGGATGGGGATGATGGGAGTACAGGGGTGGAGATGATGGGAGTACAGGGATAAGGATGATGGGAGTACAGGGATGGAGATGATGGGAGTACAGGGATGGGGATGAAGGGAGTACAGGGATGAGGATGATGGGAGTACAGGAATGGAGATGATGGGAGTACAGGGATGGGGATGAAGGGAGTACAGGGATGGGAATGATGGGAGTACACAGGGATGGGGATGATGGGAGTACAGGGATGGGGAGGATGGGAGTACAGGGATGGGGATGAAGGGAGTACGGGGATGGGGATGATGGGAGTACAGGGATGGGGATGATGGGAGTACAGGGATGGGGATGATGGGAGTACAGGGATGGGGAGGATGGGAGTACAGGGATGGGGATGATGGGAGTACAGGGATGGGGATGATGGGAGTACAGGGATGGGGATGATGGGAGTACAGGGATGGGGATGATGGGAGTACAGGGATGGGGATGATGGGAGTACAGGGATGGGGATGATGGGAGTACAGGGATGGGGATGATGGGAGTACAGGGATGAGGATGATGTGAGTACAGGGATGGAGATGATGGGAGTACAGGGATGGGGATGATGGGAGTACAGGGATGGAGATGATGGGAGTACAGGGATGAGGATGATGGGAGTACAGGGATGGAGATGATGGGAGTACAGGGATGGGGATGAAGGGAGTACAGGGATGAGGATGATGGGAGTACAGGGATGGAGATGATGGGAGTACAGGGATGGGGATGAAGGGAGTACAGGGATGGGAATGATGGGAGTACAGGGATGGGGATGATGGGAGTACAGGGATGGGGAGGATGGGAGTACAGGGATGGGGATGAAGGGAGTACGGGGATGGGGATGATGGGAGTACAGGGATGGGGATGATGGGAGTACAGGGATGGGGATGATGGGAGTACAGGGATGGGGAGGATGGGAGTACAGGGATGGGGATGATGGGAGTACAGGGATGGGGATGATGGGAGTACAGGGATGGGGATGATGGGAGTACAGGGATGGAGATGATGGGAGTACAGGGAAGGGGATGATGGGAGTACAGGGATGGGGATGATGGGAGTACAGGGATGAGGATGATGGGAGTACAGGGATGGAGATGATGGGAGTACAGGGATGGGGATGATGGGAGTACAGGGATGGGGATGATGGGAGTACAGGGATGAGGATGATGGGAGTACAGAGATGGAGATGATGGGAGTACAGGGATGGGGATGATGGGAGTACAGGGATGGGGATGGTGGGAGTACAGGGATGGGGACGATGGGAGTACAGGGATGGGGATGATTGGAGTACAGGGATGGGGATGATGGGAGTACAGGGAAGGGGATGATGGGAGTACAGGGATGGGGATGATGGGAGTACAGGGATGGGGATGATGGGAGTACATGGATGGGGATGATGGGAGTACAGGAATGGGGATGATGGGAGTACAGGGATGGGGATGATGCTAGTACAGGGATGGAGATGATGGGAGTACAGGGATGGGGATGATTGGAGTACAGGGATGGGGATGATGGGAGTACAGGGATGGAGATGATGGGAGTACAGGGATGGGGATGATGGGAGTACAGGGATGGGGATGATGGGAGTACAGGGATGGGGATGATGCGAGTACAGGGATGGGGATGATGGGAGTACAGGGATGGGGATGGAGTACAGGGATGGGGATGATGGGAGTACAGGGATGGGGATGATGGGAGTACAGGGATGGGGAGGATGGGAGTACAGGGATGGGGATGATGGGAGTACAGGGATGGGGATGATGGGAGTACAGGGATGAGGATGATGTGAGTACAGGGATGGAGATGATGGGAGTACAGGGATGGGGATGATGGGAGTACAGGGATGGAGATGATGGGAGTACAGGGATGAGGATGATGGGAGTACAGGGATGGAGATGATGGGAGTACAGGGATGGGGATGAAGGGAGTACAGGGATGAGGATGATGGGAGTACAGGGATGGAGATGATGGGAGTACAGGGATGGGGATGAAGGGAGTACAGGGATGGGAATGATGGGAGTACAGGGATGGGGATGATGGGAGTACAGGGATGGGGAGGATGGGAGTACAGGGATGGGGAGGATGGGAGTACAGGGATGGGGATGAAGGGAGTACGGGGATGGGGATGATGGGAGTACAGGGATGGGGATGATGGGAGTACAGGGATGGGGATGATGGGAGTACAGGGATGGGGAGGATGGGAGTACAGGGATGGGGATGATGGGAGTACAGGGATGGGGATGATGGGAGTACAGGGATGGGGATGATGGGAGTACAGGGATGGGGATGATGGGAGTACAGGGATGGAGATGATGGGAGTACAGGGAAGGGGATGATGGGAGTACAGGGATGGGGATGATGGGAGTAAAGGGATGGGGATGATGGGAGTACAGGGATGGAGATGATGGGAGTACAGGGATGGGGATGATGGGAGTACAGGGATGGGGATGATGGGAGTACAGGGATGAGGATGATGGGAGTACAGAGATGGAGATGATGGGAGTACAGGGATGGGGATGATGGGAGTACAGGGATGGGGATGATGGGAGTACAGGGATGGGGATGATGGGAGTACAGGGATGGGGATGATTGGAGTATAGGGATGGGGATGATTGGAGTACAGGGATGAGGATGATGGGAGTACAGGGATGGAGATGATGGGAGTACAGGGATGAGATGATGGGAGTACAGGGATGGAGATGATGGGAGTACAGGGATGGGGATGATTGGAGTACAGGGATGGAGATGATGGGAGTACAGGGAAGGAGATGATGGGAGTACAGGGATGGGGATGATGGGAGTGCAGGGATGAGGATGATGGGAGTACAGGGATGGAGATGATGGGAGTACAGGGATGGGGATGAAGGGAGTACAGGGATGAGGATGATGGGAGTACAGGGATGGAGATGATGGGAGTACAGGGATGGGGATGATGGGAGTACAGGGATGGGGATGATGGGAGTACAGTAATGGGGAGGATGGGAGTACAGGGATGGGGATGATGGGAGTACAGGGATGAGATGATGGGAGTACAGGGATGGAGATGATGGGAGTACAGGGATGAGATGATAGGAGTACAGGGATGGGGATGATGGGAGTACAGGGATGGGGATGATGGGAGTACAGGGATGGGGATGATGGGAGTACAGGGATGGAGATGATGGGAGTACAGCGATGGAGATGATGGGAGTACAGGGATGGGGATGATGGGAGTACAGGGATGGGGATGATGGGAGTACAGGGATGGGGATGATGGGAGTACAGGGATGGAGATGATGGGAGTACAGGGATGGGGATGATGGCAGTACAGGGATGGGGATGATGGCAGTACAGGGAATGGGATGATGGGAGTACAGGGATGGGGATGATGGGAGTACAGGGATGGGGATGATGGGAGTACAGGGATGGAGATGATGGGAGTACAGGGATGGGGATGATGGGAGTACAGGGATGGGGATGATGGGAGTACAGGGATGGGGATGATGGGAGTGCAGGGATGGGGATGATGGGAGTGCAGGGATGGGGATGATGGGAGTACAGGGATGGGGATGATTGGAGTACAGGGATGGGGATGATGGGAGAACAGGGAAGGGGATGATGGGAGTACAGGAATGGGGATGATGGGAGTACAGGGATGGGGATGATGGGAGTACAGGGATAGAGATGATGGGAGTACAGGGATGGGGATGATGGGAGTACAGGGATGGGGATGATGGGAGTACAGGGATGGGGATGATGGGAGTACAGGGATGGGGATGATTGGAGTACAGGGATGGAGATGATGGGAGTACAGGGAAGGGGATGATGGGAGTACAGGGATGGGGATGATGGGAGTACAGGGATGGGGATGATGGGAGTACAGGGATGGAGATGATGGGAGTACAGGGATGGGGATGATGGGAGTACAGAGATGGGGATGATGGGAGTACAGGGATGGGGATGATGGGGGTACAGGGATGGAGATGATGGGAGTACAGGGATGGGGATGATGGGAGTACAGGGATGGGGATAATGGGAGTACAAGGATGGAGATGATGGGAGTACAGGGATGGGGATGATGGGAGTACAGGGATGGGGATGATGGGAGTACAGGGATGGGGATGATGGGAGTACAGGGATGGGGATGATGGGAGTACAGGGAAGGGGATGATGGGAGTACAGGGATGGAGATGATGGGAGTACAGGGATGGGGATGATGGGAGTACAGGGAAGGGGATGATGGGAGTACAGGGAAGGGGATGATGGGAGTACAGGGATGGGGATGATGGGAGTACAGGGATGGGGACGATGGGAGTACAGGGATGGGGACGATGGGAGTACAGGGATGGGGATGATTGGAGTACAGGGATGGGGATGATGGGAGTACAGGGAAGGGGATGATGGGAGTACTGGGATGGGGATGATGGGAGTACAGGGATGGGGATGATGGGAGTACATGGATGGGGATGATGGGAGTACAGGAATGGGGATGATGGGAGTACAGGGATGGGGATGATGGGAGTACAGGGATGGAGATGATGGGAGTACAGGGATGGGGATGATGGGAGTACAGGGATGGGGATGATGGGAGTACAGGGATGGGGATGATGGGAGTACAGGGATGGAGATGATGGGAGTACAGGGATGGGGATGATGGGAGTACAGGGATGGGGATGATGGGAGTACAGGGATGGGGATGATGCGAGTACAGGGATGGAGATGATGGGAGTACAGGGATGGGGATGATGGGAGTACAGGGATGGGGATGATGGGAGTACAGGGATGGGGATGATGGGAGTACAGGGATGGGGATGATGGGAGTACAGGGATGGGGATGATTGGAGTACAGGGATGGGGATGATTGGAGTACAGGGATGGGGATGATGGGAGAACAGGGAAGGGGATGATGGGAGTACAGGAATGGGGATGATGGGAGTACAGGGATGGGGATGATTGGAGTACAGGGATGGAGATGATGGGAGTACAGGGAAGGGGATGATGGGAGTACAGGGATGGGGATGATGGGAGTACAGGGAAGGGGATGATGGGAGTACAGGGAAGGGGATGATGGGAGTACAGGGATGGGGATGATGGGAGTACAGGGATGGGGACGATGGGAGTACAGCGATGGGGACGATGGGAGTACAGGGATGGGGACGATTGGAGTACAGGGATGGGGATGATGGGAGTACAGGGAAGGGGATGATGGGAGTACAGGGATGGGGATGATGGGAGTACAGGGATGGGGATGATGCGAGTACAGGGATGGGGATGATGGGAGTACAGGGATGGGGATGGAGTACAGGGATGGGGATGATGGGAGTACAGGGATGGGGATGATGGGAGTACAGGGATGGGGAGGATGGGAGTACAGGGATGGGGATGATGGGAGTACAGGGATGGGGATGATGGGAGTACAGGGATGAGGATGATGTGAGTACAGGGATGGAGATGATGGGAGTACAGGGATGGGGATGATGGGAGTACAGGGATGGAGATGATGGGAGTACAGGGATGAGGATGATGGGAGTACAGGGATGGAGATGATGGGAGTACAGGGATGGGGATGAAGGGAGTACAGGGATGAGGATGATGGGAGTACAGGGATGGAGATGATGGGAGTACAGGGATGGGGATGAAGGGAGTACAGGGATGGGAATGATGGGAGTACAGGGATGGGGATGATGGGAGTGCAGGGATGGGGATGATGGGAGTACAGGGATGGGGATGATTGGAGTACAGGGATGGGGATGATGGGAGAACAGGGAAGGGGATGATGGGAGTACAGGAATGGGGATGATGGGAGTACAGGGATGGGGATGATGGGAGTACAGGGATAGAGATGATGGGAGTACAGGGATGGGGATGATGGGAGTACAGGGATGGGGATGATGGGAGTACAGGGATGGGGATGATGGGAGTACAGGGATGGGGATGATTGGAGTACAGGGATGGAGATGATGGGAGTACAGGGATGGGGATGATGGGAGTACAGGGATGGGGATGATGGGAGTACAGGGAAGGGGATGATGGGAGTACAGGGATGGAGATGATGGGAGTACAGGGATGGGGATGATGGGAGTACAGGGAAGGGGATGATGGGAGTACAGGGAAGGGGATGATGGGAGTACAGGGATGGGGATGATGGGAGTACAGGGATGGGGACGATGGGAGTACAGGGATGGGGACGATGGGAGTACAGGGATGGGGATGATTGGAGTACAGGGATGGGGATGATGGGAGTACAGGGAAGGGGATGATGGGAGTACTGGGATGGGGATGATGGGAGTACAGGGATGGGGATGATGGGAGTACATGGATGGGGATGATGGGAGTACAGGAATGGGGATGATGGGAGTACAGGGATGGGGATGATGGGAGTACAGGGATGGAGATGATGGGAGTACAGGGATGGGGATGATGGGAGTACAGGGATGGGGATGATGGGAGTACAGGGATGGGGATGATGGGAGTACAGGGATGGAGATGATGGGAGTACAGGGATGGGGATGATGGGAGTACAGGGATGGGGATGATGGGAGTACAGGGATGGGGATGATGCGAGTACAGGGATGGAGATGATGGGAGTACAGGGATGGGGATGATGGGAGTACAGGGATGGGGATGATGGGAGTACAGGGATGGGGATGATGGGAGTACAGGGATGGGGATGATTGGAGTACAGGGATGGGGGTGATTGGAGTACAGGGATGGGGATGATGGGAGAACAGGGAAGGGGATGATGGGAGTACAGGAATGGGGATGATGGGAGTACAGGGATGGGGATGATTGGAGTACAGGGATGGAGATGATGGGAGTACAGGGAAGGGGATGATGGGAGTACAGGGATGGGGATGATGGGAGTACAGGGAAGGGGATGATGGGAGTACAGGGAAGGGGATGATGGGAGTACAGGGATGGGGATGATGGGAGTACAGGGATGGGGACGATGGGAGTACAGCGATGGGGACGATGGGAGTACAGGGATGGGGACGATTGGAGTACAGGGATGGGGATGATGGGAGTACAGTGAAGGGGATGATGGGAGTACAGGGATGGGGATGATGGGAGTACAGGGATGGGGATGATGCGAGTACAGGGATGGGGATGATGGGAGTACAGGGATGGGGATGGAGTACAGGGATGGGGATGATGGGAGTACAGGGATGGGGATGATGGGAGTACAGGGATGGGGAGGATGGGAGTACAGGGATGGGGATGATGGGAGTACAGGGATGGGGATGATGGGAGTACAGGGATGAGGATGATGTGAGTACAGGGATGGAGATGATGGGAGTACAGGGATGGGGATGATGGGAGTACAGGGATGGAGATGATGGGAGTACAGGGATGAGGATGATGGGAGTACAGGGATGGAGATGATGGGAGTACAGGGATGGGGATGAAGGGAGTACAGGGATGAGGATGATGGGAGTACAGGGATGGAGATGATGGGAGTACAGGGATGGGGATGAAGGGAGTACAGGGATGGGAATGATGGGAGTACAGGGATAGGGATGATGGGAGTACAGGGATGGGGAGGATGGGAGTACAGGGATGGGGATGAAGGGAGTACGGGGATGGGGATGATGGGAGTACAGGGATGGGGATGATGGGAGTACAGGGATGGGAATGATGGGAGTACAGGGATGGGGAGGATGGGAGTACAGGGATGGGGATGATGGGAGTACAGGGATGGGGATGATGGGAGTACAGGGATGGGGATGATGGGAGTACAGGGATGGAGATGATGGGAGTACAGGGAAGGGGATGATGGGAGTACAGGGATGGGGATGAAGGGAGTACAGGGATGGGGATGAAGGGAGTACAGGGATGGGGATGATGGGAGTACAGGGATGGAGATGATGGGAGTACAGGGAAGGGGATGATGGGAGTACAGGGATGGGGATGATGGGAGTACAGGGATGGGGATGATGGGAGTACAGGGATGAGGATGATGGGAGTACAGAGATGGAGATGATGGGAGTACAGGGATGGGGATGATGGGAGTACAGGGATGGGGATGATGGGAGTACAGGGATGGGGATGATGGGAGTACAGGGATGGGGATGATTGGAGTATAGGGATGGGGATGATTGGAGTACAGGGATGAGGATGATGGGAGTACAGGGATGGAGATGATGGGAGTACAGGGATGAGATGATGGGAGTACAGGGATGGAGATGATGGGAGTACAGGGATGGGGATGATTGGAGTACAGGGATGGAGATGATGGGAGTACAGGGAAGGAGATGATGGGAGTACAGGGATGGGGATGATGGGAGTGCAGGGATGAGGATGATGGGAGTACAGGGATGGAGATGATGGGAGTACAGGGATGGGGATGAAGGGAGTACAGGGGATGAGGATGATGGGAGTACAGGGATGGAGATGATGGGAGTACAGGGATGGGGATGATGGGAGTACAGGGATGGGGATGATGGGAGTACAGTAATGGGGAGGATGGGAGTACAGGGATGGGGATGATGGGAGTACAGGGATGGGGATGATGGGAGTACAGGGATGAGATGATGGGAGTACAGGGATGGAGATGATGGGAGTACAGGGATGAGATGATGGGAGTACAGGGATGGGGATGATGGGAGTACAGGGATGGGGATGATGGGAGTACAGGGATGGGGATGATGGGAGTACAGGGAAGGGGATGATGGGAGTACAGGGATGGAGATGATGGGAGTACAGGGATGGGGATGATGGGAGTACAGGGATGGGGATGATGGGAGTACAGGGAAGGGGATGATGGGAGTACAGGGAAGGGGATGATGGGAGTACAGGGATGGGGACGATGGGAGTACAGGGATGGGGACGATGGGAGTACAGGGATGGGGATGATGGGAGTACAGGGATGGGGATGATTGGAGTACAGGGATGGGGATGATTGGAGTACAGGGATGGGGATGATGGGAGTAAAGGGAAGGGGATGATGGGAGTACAGGGATGGGGATGATGGGAGTACAGGGATGGGGATGATGGGAGTAAATGGATGGGGATGTTTGGAGTACAGGGATGGGGATGATGGGAGTACAGGGATGGGGATGATGGGAGTACAGGGATGGAGATGATGGGAGTACAGGGATGGGGATGATGGGAGTACAGGGATGGGGATGATGGGAGTACAGGGATGGGGATGATGGGAGTACAGGGATGGGGATGATGGGAGTACAGGGATGGGGATGATGGGAGTACAGGGATGGGGATGATGGGAGTACAGAGATGGGATGATGGGAGTACAGGGATGGGGATGATGGGGGTACAGGGATAGAGATGATGGGAGTACAGGGATGGGGATGATGGGAGTACAGGGATGGGGATGATTGGAGTACAGGGATGGAGATGATGGGAGTACAGCGATGGAGATGATGGGAGTACAGGGATGGGGATGATGGGAGTACAGGGATGGGGATGATGGGAGTACAGGGATGGGGATGATGGGAGTACAGGGATGGAGATGATGGGAGTACAGGGATGGGGATGATGGCAGTACAGGGATGGGGATGATGGCAGTACAGGGAAGGGGATGATGGGAGTACAGGGATGGGGATGATGGGAGTACAGGGATGGGGATGATGGGAGTACAGGGATGGAGATGATGGGAGTACAGGGATGGGGATGATGGGAGTACAGGGATGGGGATGATGGGAGTACAGGGATGGGGATGATGGGAGTGCAGGGATGGGGATGATGGGAGTACAGGGATGGGGATGATTGGAGTACAGGGATGGGGATGATGGGAGAACAGGGAAGGGGATGATGGGAGTACAGGAATGGGGATGATGGGAGTACAGGGATGGGGATGATGGGAGTACAGGGATGGAGATGATGGGAGTACAGGGATGGGGATGATGGGAGTACAGGGATGGGGATGATGGGAGTACAGGGATGGGGATGATGGGAGTACAGGGATGGAGATGATGGGAGTACAGGGATGGGGATGATGGGAGTACAGGGATGGGGATGATGGGAGTACAGGGATGGGGATGATGCGAGTACAGGGATGGAGATGATGGGAGTACAGGGATGGGGATGATGGGAGTACAGGGATGGGGATGATGGGAGTACAGGGATGGGGATGATGGGAGTACAGGGATGGGGATGATGGGAGCACAGGGATGGGGATGATTGGAGTACAGGGATGGGGATGATTGGAGTACAGGGATGGAGATGATGGGAGTACAGGGAAGGGGATGATGGGAGTACAGGGATGGGGATGATGGGAGTACAGGGATGGGGATGATGGGAGTACAGGGATGGAGATGATGGGAGTACAGGGATGGAGATGATGGGAGTACAGGGATGGGGATGATGGGAGTATAGGGATGGGGATTATGGGAGTACAGGGATGGAGATGATGGGAGTACAGGGATGGGGATGATGGCAGTACAGGGAAGAGGATGATGGGAGTACAGGGATGGGGATGATGGGAGTGCAGGGATGGGGATGATGGGAGTACAGGGATGGGGATGATGGGAGTACAGGGATGGGGATGATTGGAGTACAGGGATGGGGGTGATTGGAGTACACAATGAGATGATGGGAGTACAGGGATGGGGATGATGGGAGTACAGGGATGGGGATGATGGGAGTACAGGGATGGGGATGATGGGAGTACAGGGATGGGGATAATGGGAGTGCAGGGATGGGGATGATGGGAGTGCAGGGATGGGGATGATGGGAGTACAGGGATGGGGATGATGGGAGTACAGGGATGGGGATGATGGGAGTACAGGGATGGGGATGATTGGAGTACAGGGATGGGGATGATTGGAGTACAGGGATGGAGATGATGGGAGTACAGGGAAGGGGATGATGGGAGTACAGGGATGGGGATGATGGGAGTACAGGGATGGAAATGATGGGAGTACAGGGATGGGGATGATGGGAGTACAGGGATGGGGATGATGGGAGTACAGGGATGGGGATGATGGGAGTACAGGGATGGGGATGATGGGAGTACAGGGAAGGGGATGATGGGAGTACAGGGATGGGGATGATGGGAGTACAGGGATGGGGATGATGGGAGTACAGGGATGGAGATGATGGGAGTACAGGGATGGGGATGATGGGAGTACAGGGATGGGGATGATGGGAGTACAGGGATGGGGATGATTGGAGTACAGGGATGGGGATGATGGGAGTACAGGGATGGAGATGATGGGAGTACAGGGATGGGGATGATGGCAGTACAGGGAAGAGGATGATGGGAGTACAGGGATGGGGATGATGGGAGTGCAGGGATGGGGATGATGGGAGTACAGGGATGGGGATGATGGGAGTACAGGGATGGGGATGATGGGAGTACAGAGATGGGGATGATGGGAGTACAGGGATGGGGATGATGGGAGTACAGGGATGGGGATGATGGGAGTACAGGGATGGGGATGATGGGAGTACAGGGATGGGGATGATGGGAGTGCAGGGATGGGGATGATGGGAGTACAGGGATGGGGATGATGGGAGTACAGGGATGGGGATGATGGGAGTACAGGGATGGGGATGATTGGAGTACAGGGATGGGGATGATGGGAGTACAGGGATGGGGATGATGCGAGTACAGGGATGGAGATGATGGGAGTACAGGGATGGGGATGATGAGAGTACAGGGATGGGGATGATGGGAGTACAGGGATGGGGATGATGGGAGTACAGGGATGGGGATGATTGGAGTACAGGGATGGGGATGATTGGAGTACAGGGATGGAGATGATGGGAGTACAGGGAAGGGGATGATGGGAGTACAGGGATGGGGATGATGGGAGTACAGGGATGGGGATGATGGGAGTACAGGGATGGAGATGATGGGAGTACAGGGATGGAGATGATGGGAGTACAGGGATGGGGATGATGGGAGTATAGGGATGGGGATTATGGGAGTACAGGGATGGAGATGATGGGAGTACAGGGATGGGGATGATGGCAGTACAGGGAAGAGGATGATGGGAGTACAGGGATGGGGATGATGGGAGTGCAGGGATGGGGATGATGGGAGTACAGGGATGGGGATGATGGGAGTACAGGGATGGGGATGATTGGAGTACAGGGATGGGGATGATTGGAGTACACAATGAGATGATGGGAGTACAGGGATGGGGATGATGGGAGTACAGGGATGGGGATGATGGGAGTACAGGGATGGGGATAATGGGAGTGCAGGGATGGGGATGATGGGAGTGCAGGGATGGGGATGATGGGAGTACAGGGATGGGGATGATGGGAGTACAGGGATGGGGATGATGGGAGTACAGGGATGGGGATGATTGGAGTACAGGGATGGGGATGATTGGAGTACAGGGATGGAGATGATGGGAGTACAGGGAAGGGGATGATGGGAGTACAGGGATGGGGATGATGGGAGTACAGGGATGGGGATGATGGGAGTACAGGGATGGAAATGATGGGAGTACAGGGATGGGGATGATGGGAGTACAGGGATGGGGATGATGGGAGTACAGGGATGGGGATGATGGGAGTACAGGGAAGGGGATGATGGGAGTACAGGGATGGGGATGATGGGAGTACAGGGATGGGGATGATGGGAGTACAGGGATGGAGATGATGGGAGTACAGGGATGGGGATGATGGGAGTACAGGGATGGGGATGATGGGAGTACAGGGATGGGGATGATTGGAGTACAGGGATGGGGATGATGGGAGTACAGGGATGGAGATGATGGGAGTACAGGGATGGGGATGATGGCAGTACAGGGAAGAGGATGATGGGAGTACAGGGATGGGGATGATGGGAGTGCAGGGATGGGGATGATGGGAGTACAGGGATGGGGATGATGGGAGTACAGGGATGGGGATGATTGGAGTACAGGGATGGAGATGATGGGAGTACAGGGATGGGGATGATGGGAGTACAGGGATGGGGATGATGGGAGTACAGGGATGGGGATGATGGGAGTACAGGGATGGGGATGATGGGAGTACAGGGATGGGGATGATGGGAGTGCAGGGATGGGGATGATGGGAGTACAGGGATGGGGATGATGGGAGTATAGGGATGGGGATGATGGGAGTACAGGGATGGGGATGATTGGAGTACAGGGATGGGGATGATTGGAGTACAGGGATGGAGATGATGGGAGTACAGGGATGGGGATGAAGGGAGTACAGGGATGGGAATGATGGGAGTACAGGGATGGGGATGATGGGAGTACAGGGATGGGGATGATGGGAGTACAGGGATGGAGATGATGGGAGTACAGGGATGGGGATGATGGGAGTACAGGGATGGGGATGATGGGAGTACAGGGATGGGGATGATGGGAGTACAGGGAAGGGGATGATGGGAGTACAGGGATGGGATGATGGGAGTACAGGGATGGGGATGATGGGAGTACAGGGATGGGGATGATGGGAGTACAGGGATGGGGATGATTGGAGTACAGGGATGGGAATGATGGGAGTACAGGGATGGAGATGATGGGAGTACAAGGATGGGGATGATGGCAGTACTGGGAAGAGGATGATGGGAGTACAGGGATGGAGATGATGGGAGTACAGGGATGGGGATGATGGGAGTACAGGGATGGGGATGATGGGAGTACAGGGATGGGGATGATTGGAGTGCAGGGATGGGGATGATTGGAGTACAGGGATGGAGATGATGGGAGTACAGGGATGGGGATGAAGGGAGTACAGGGATGAGGATGATGGGAGTACAGGGATGGGAATGATGGAAGTACATGGATGGGGATGATGGGAGTACAGGGATGGGGATGATGGGAGTACAGGGATGGGGATGATTGGAGTACAGGGATGGGGATGATGGGAGTACAGGGATGGGGATGATGCGAGTACAGGGATGGAGATGATGGGAGTACAGGGATGGAGATGATGGGAGTACAGGGATGGGGATGATGGGAGTACAGGGATGGGGATGATGGGAGTACAGGGATGGGGATGATGGGAGCACAGGGATGGGGATGATTGGAGTACAGGGATGGGGATGATTGGAGTACAGGGATGGAGATGATGGGAGTACAGGGAAGGGGATGATGGGAGTACAGGGATGGGGATGATGGGAGTACAGGGATGGGGATGATGGGAGTACAGGGATGGAGATGATGGGAGTACAGGGATGGAGATGATGGGAGTACAGGGATGGGGATGATGGGAGTATAGGGATGGGGATTATGGGAGTACAGGGATGGAGATGATGGGAGTACAGGGATGGGGATGATGGCAGTACAGGGAAGAGGATGATGGGAGTACAGGGATGGGGATGATGGGAGTGCAGGGATGGGGATGATGGGAGTACAGGGATGGGGATGATGGGAGTACAGGGATGGGGATGATTGGAGTACAGGGATGGGGATGATTGGAGTACACAATGAGATGATGGGAGTACAGGGATGGGGATGATGGGAGTACAGGGATGGGGATGATGGGAGTACAGGGATGGGGATAATGGGAGTGCAGGGATGGGGATGATGGGAGTGCAGGGATGGGGATGATGGGAGTACAGGGATGGGGATGATGGGAGTACAGGGATGGGGATGATGGGAGTACAGGGATGGGGATGATTGGAGTACAGGGATGGGGATGATTGGAGTACAGGGATGGAGATGATGGGAGTACAGGGAAGGGGATGATGGGAGTACAGGGATGGGGATGATGGGAGTACAGGGATGGGGATGATGGGAGTACAGGGATGGAAATGATGGGAGTACAGGGATGGGGATGATGGGAGTACAGGGATGGGGATGATGGGAGTACAGGGATGGGGATGATGGGAGTACAGGGAAGGGGATGATGGGAGTACAGGGATGGGGATGATGGGAGTACAGGGATGGGGATGATGGGAGTACAGGGATGGAGATGATGGGAGTACAGGGATGGGGATGATGGGAGTACAGGGATGGGGATGATGGGAGTACAGGGATGGGGATGATTGGAGTACAGGGATGGGGATGATGGGAGTACAGGGATGGAGATGATGGGAGTACAGGGATGGGGATGATGGCAGTACAGGGAAGAGGATGATGGGAGTACAGGGATGGGGATGATGGGAGTGCAGGGATGGGGATGATGGGAGTACAGGGATGGGGATGATGGGAGTACAGGGATGGGGATGATTGGAGTACAGGGATGGAGATGATGGGAGTACAGGGATGGGGATGATGGGAGTACAGGGATGGGGATGATGTGAGTACAGGGATGGGGATGATGGGAGTACAGGGATGGGGATGATGGGAGTACAGGGATGGGGATGATGGGAGTGCAGGGATGGGGATGATGGGAGTACAGGGATGGGGATGATGGGAGTATAGGGATGGGGATGATGGGAGTACAGGGATGGGGATGATTGGAGTACAGGGATGGGGATGATTGGAGTACAGGGATGGAGATGATGGGAGTACAGGGATGGGGATGAAGGGAGTACAGGGATGGGAATGATGGGAGTACAGGGATGGGGATGATGGGAGTACAGGGATGGGGATGATGGGAGTACAGGGATGGAGATGATGGGAGTACAGGGATGGGGATGATGGGAGTACAGGGATGGGGATGATGGGAGTACAGGGATGGGGATGATGGGAGTACAGGGAAGGGGATGATGGGAGTACAGGGATGGGATGATGGGAGTACAGGGATGGAGATGATGGGAGTACAAGGATGGGGATGATGGCAGTACTGGGAAGAGGATGATGGGAGTACAGGGATGGAGATGATGGGAGTACAGGGATGGGGATGATGGGAGTACAGGGATGGGGATGATTGGAGTACAGGGATGGGGATGATGGGAGTACAGGGATGGAGATGATGGGAGTACAGGGATGGGGATGATGGGAGTTCAGGGATGGAGATGATGGGAGTACAGGGATGGGGATGATGGGAGTACAGGGATGGGGATGATGGGAGTACAGGGATGGGGATGATGGGAGTACAGGGATGGAGATGATGGGAGTACAGGGATGGGGATGATGGGAGTTCAGGGATGGAGATGATGGGAGTACAGGGATGGGGATGATGGGAGTACAGGGATGGGGATGATGGCAGTACAGGGATGGAGATGATGGGAGTACAGGGATGGGGATGATGGGAGTACAGGGATGGGGATGATTGGAGTACAGGGATGGGGATGATGGGAGTACAGGGATGGAGATGATGGGAGTACAGGGATGGGGATGATGGGAGTTCAGGGATGGAGATGATGGGAGTACAGGGATGGGGATGATGGGAGTACAGGGATGGGGATGATTGGAGTACAGGGATGGGGATGATGGGAGTACAGGGATGGAGATGATGGGAGTACAGGGATGGGGAGGATGGGAGTTCCCGGCACGAGGCAGACAGCGGTGACGTCACAGAGTGTTGGCTCTGCGTGGTAGCGATGCGTTCCCATGGAGACGGAGAGCCGCCGGCCCCGCCCCCTCCTCCTACCGGACACCTAGAAGATCTCCGGAGAGCCGCGACACCCCGAGATCTCCGACCGTCCGATCTACCGACACACCGACCGGGGACTATCCGATCCCCTTCTCACAGCCAGGACTGGGATGTCCCCTGTGCTCCCCTCCCCCCTTCTCCTGTTAGGGACTCCTAATCTACACCCCAAAATCCCTCCATTGTCACCCCCTCAGTGCCACACCGGGACCCCCCAATACTCTCCTATGTGCCCCCCCTCCTCCCCCCACATCCTGGACTCTCTATAATAATTCGGTCCCTGTGGTTGGCACAGAAGGTCCTCAGAGCGCCAGTCCATCCGATGCCCCCCTCCCCTTTCCCCGGTGCCCTTCCAATATCTGTCCCATTTCCCCATACCAGTCCCTGTGCCCATATCAAGATCACCTCCCTAAATATTAGTCCCTGACCATTCTCAAGTCCCTATTCCCAGTCATTGTGACCATAAGATTTCCTGTGCCCTTCTCTGTGCCAGTCCCTGTGCTAACACCCAAATCTTGTTCTGTAAACCTCTTCTTTTTAGTGGTCCTTATTCTCTGTCCCCTCTTATCCCCAGTCCTTGTGGTCCATTAACTCCAGTCCCTGTGTCCTTCTTAGGTGTAGTTCCTATACCCCGGTACTAGCAGGCTGTGCCCCATAAATACCAGTCCCTGTGCTCCGAACCAGCCTTTGCACCCCATTTTAAATTATTTTTTGTGCCCTTAGTACCAGTCCCTGTGTCCTTTACCATTCATTGTACCAGTCCCTGTGCTTAGTAATCAGTCCCCACTCCCCAAACCAGTAATACCAGTTCCTGGGCCTAGTAGCACTAGTCCTCGTGTCCAGTATTCCCAGTCCCTGTGTCCAGTATTCCCAGTCCCTGTGTCCAGTATTCCCAGTCCCTGTGTCCAGTATTCCCAGTCCCTGTGTCCAGTATTCCCAGTCCCTGTGTCCAGTATTCCCAGTCCCTGTGTCCAGTATCCCTAATTTTTGTGCTCAGTATCATCAGTCCCTTTGACCTTCACTACCAGTCCCTGTGCCCAGTATCACCAGTCTAAGGCCCCAGTATTCCCAGTCCCTGTCTCCAGTATTCCCAGTCCCTGTGCCCAATATCACCAGTCCTTGGCACCAGTAATACCAGTCCCAGCCCCCCCTATCCCCAGTCCCTGTTACCAGTTATCACCAATCCCAATGTCCAATCTCCCCAGTCCCTGACTCCAGTGCTCCCAGTCCCTCTGCCCAGTATTCCCAGTCCCTCCAGTCCCTGTGCTGAGTGTAGTCCTCCCCTCCCCCGGCTCCTCCCCCCTCCCCCGCTCCTCGGATCTCCTGCCATGTGAAGAGCCCGGATGATGCCCGCTGCGGCTCCCTGATCTCCTCTCCAGGATGGACTTCAGTCAGGCCGGTCTGTTCGGCTACATCGAGGACCTCCATGAACTGGCGATCATCGAGAGGCCGGTCCGCCGGAGCCTCAAGGTACTGCATGACGTCATGACACTGACAGCTCCCCCTGACGTCACACCCTGACCATGGGAGCCCCCAAATCACCGGCCCTGACGTCACACTCCCATCTATACCATTCCACCGGACCCCCCATCTTCATCTTCATCATCATCATCATCATCTCCCCATCCTGTACCCCACTACTGACATCAAACCACCACCTGACCCCCCATCATCTTCATCCTCATCATCATTCTCCTCATCCTCCTTCTCTACCCCACTACTGACATCAAACCACCACCTGACCCCCCATCATCTTCATCCTCATCATCATCATCATCCTGTACCCCACTACTGACATCAAACCACCACCTGACCCCCCATCATCTTCATCCTCATCATCATTCTCCTCATCCTCCTTCTCTACCCCACTACTGACATCAAACCACCACCTGACCCCCCATCATCTTCATCCTCATCATCATCATCATCCTGTACCCCACTACTGACATCAAACCACCACCTGACCCCCCATCATCTTCATCATCATCATCATCCTGTACCCCACTACTGACATCAAACCACCACCTGACCCCCCATCATCTTCATCCTCATCATCATTCTCCTCATCCTCCTTCTCTACCCCACTACTGACATCAAACCACCACCTGACCCCCCATCATCTTCATCCTCATCATCATCATCATCCTGTACCCCACTACTGACATCAAACCACCACCTGACCCCCCATCATCTTCATCCTCATCATCATTCTCCTCATCCTCCTTCTCTACCCCACTACTGACATCAAACCACCACCGGACCCCCCATCTTCATCTTCATCCTTATCCTGTACCCCACTACTGACATCAAACCACCACCTGACCCCCCATCATCTTCATCCTCATCATCATCCTGTACCCCACTACTGACATCAAACCACCACCTGACCCCCCATCATCTTCATCCTCATCATCATCATCATCCTGTACCCCACTACTGACATCAAACCACCACCTGACCCCCCATCATCTTCATCCTCATCATCATCCTCCTCATCCTCCTTCTCTACCCCGCTACTGACATCAAACCACCACCTGACCCCCCCATCTTCATCCTCATCATCCTCCCCATCCTGTACCCCACTACTGACATCAAACCACCACCTGACCCCCCATCATCTTCATCCTCATCATCATCCTCCTTCTGTACCCCACTACTGACATCAAACCACCACCTGACCCCCCATCATCTTCATCCTCATCATCATCCTCCTCATTCTCCTTCTCTACCCCGCTACTGACATCAAACCACCACCTGACCCCCCATCATCTTCATCCTCATCATCATCCTCCTCATTCTCCTTCTCTACCCCGCTACTGACATCAAACCACCACCTGACCCCCCCATCTTCATCCTAATCCTCATCCTTATCATCCTCATCCTGTACCCCGCTACTGACATCAAACCACCACCTGACCCCCCATCATCCTCATCCTCCTCCTCATCCTCCTTCTGTACCCCGCTACTGACATCAAACCACCACCTGACCCCTCATCCTCCTCCTCCTTCTGTACCCCGCTACTGACATCAAACCACCACCTGACCCCCCCATCTTCATCCTCATCATCCTCATCCTGTACCCCGCTACTGACATCAAACCACCACCTGACCTCCATCATCCTCATCCTCCTCATCTTCATACTCATCCTCATCCTCCTCCTCATCATTCTCCTTCTGTACCCCGCTACTGACATCAAACCACCACCTGACCCCCCATCATCATCATCCTCATCCTCCTCATCATCCTTCTGTACCCCACTACTGACATTAAACCACCACCTGACCCCCCTCATCATCATCCTCATCCTCCTCATCATCCTTCTGTACCCCACTACTGACATCAAACCACCACCTGACTCCCCCATCATCATCATCCTCATCCTTATCATCCTCCCCTGTACCCCACTACTAACATCATACCACCCGACCCCCCTGTCATCATCATCCTTCTCCTGTACCCCACTACTGACATCATACCACCCGACCCCTTTGTCATCATCATCCTCATCTTATTCATCCTCCCCTTGTACCTGGCATCCTATAAACCCTACCCTCTGTCATCAGCATCCTAATCCTCATCATCATCCTCCTGTACCTGCCAACCCTTACCCTCTGTCATCATCATCCCCCTGTGCTCCAATGCTGGCATCCTACCAACCTACCCTCTGTCATCATCATCCCTATCCTCATCCCCTGTACTCCACTGTCATCTTCGTAACACCATACCCCCATCATCATCATCCCCCTGTACTCCAATGCTAGCATCCTACCACCCTACCCCCTGTCATCATCATCCCTATCCTCATCCCCTGTACTCCACTGTCATCTTCGTAACACCATACCCCCATCATTATCATCATCCCCCTGTACTCCATTGCTGGCATTCAACCACTCTACCCCCTGTCAGCATCCTTCCTGGTTCCCCACTGCCAGCTTCCTACCCCCCCCCCACCCCACATCATCATTCCTATTCTCATCATCTCATCTTACCCCCTGTACTTGGCAGCCCATCACCTTATCCTCTGTCATCATCATCATCCACCTGTACTCCAATGCTGGCATCCTACTACCTTACCCTCTATTATCATCATCCTCATCCTCCTATACCCCTTTTACTGGCATCCTACCACCCTACCCCCTGTCATCATCCCTCCTTGTACCCTACTGCCAGCTTCCTACCGCTCCACCCCCTGTTATCATCATCCCCGATCTCATCATCACCCCCCTGTACTTGGCAGCCCACCACCCTCCCCCCCCGTCATCACCACCCCCCTGTACACCAGTTCTGACATCCTATCACTATGCCCTCTGTCACCATCATCCCTATCCTTATCACCCCCCTGTACCCCACCACCCTACACTCTATTATCACCATCTTTATTATTATGCCTCTGTACCCCATGCCAGCTTCCTACCACCCTACCCCCTGTCATCATCACCCCCCCCTGTACCCCACGTCTGACATCCTGCGACCCTATCCCATCATCATCATTTACCCCACTTCTGACATCCTACGACCCTATTCTGTCATCATCATCCCCCTGTACCCCACCTCTGACATCCTACGACACTACCCCATCATCCCTCTGTACCCCATCTCTGACATCCTATGACCCTACCCCATCATCCCTCTGTACCCCACCTCTGACATCCTACGACCCTACCCCATCATCATCATCTCCTTGTACCCCACTCCTGGCATCCTACCACCGTATCCTTTGTCATCCTCATCATCATCCTCCTGTACCCCACAGCTGCCATCCCACCACCCTACCCCCTGTCATTATGGGGGAGATATAATCTCAGCCTCTCATCCCAACACCTCCACCATCACCCCCAACTGCACTCTGCCATCCAACCAACTGTACCCCAACAGTAGCATTAAACACCGCAATACTGCCCTGCCCACCAACTATCACTGACAGTGACATTAACTGCCATCTAACTGCCATCTGGGTATTCCAATGGGGGTGGGGGGTGGGGGCTGGTTATGCATTGGGGGGCTCCCATTGGAGTGGGGTATATATATAGAAGTAAAATTGTGGTTCCCAAAAGTTTACAGTGGCCCCCCTCCATTATGGATTTTGGATTTGATCATATTCCAATACAGTATAAGGATCCTCTGCATGACGGTTCTGCTGTGTGTGACCCAATGATGACATCACTACGTCATTCTATTATACAATGTAACAATATCGCTATGTTGCTGTATGAGCAGGCAATATACTCTGCAATTAGGTAACCATGTGATGATGATATTACCCTGTGAAGGTGATAATTACCCCGCCCCACCCCCAGGGTTATCACCTGTCAAAAAAAGGAGTGAGAAACCTCCCCCAGTCGGCCCCTCCTCCTCATTGCTTGTTGGCAGTGGAGTGGTGGTGTCCTTTGGAACCCCAACTAACCGGCTGTTTAGGTGACCAGCCCTCCGCAGGGCCATGTGGGGCTCTCCAGCTATCACAGCCCCCTTCATCAAGGCTTTGGTTCCCAGGACGGGAAGTGTCCTCTTCCTTGGTTTGTTGGGGTCCTACTTTTCCGGTTCGTGATTCCAGATGAGCCGAGTGATTTTTGTCGAAATAGATTTTGCTGTGAAATGACCAATTCTGTAGCTGGTGACACTTTGCCGCAGTGGAAACCCTCAGTTTTCATTAAGTTGCTTAGATGAAAATTCCTTGAAAAAAAAAATAACAACTGACTTTATTTCATTTTATGTTTTTTATTTTGTGTGTTTTGCCCCTTTTTTTGTGCATATTTTGGATTATTTGTGTAATGTTGCTTTAAGTTTTTTATCTTTTTTTTTTCCTGATATTGTTTTTGTTTTGTTTCTGTAAAAAATATTTACAATAATAAGGTTAATAAAGGAAACGTTATGGCCTGCACCTCTGACTCTCAGGGGCAAACTAAATACCACCAAAATAAACGCAATTTCACCTTTTATCGACTTCAAGGCATTTTGCCAAAATGGTAAAATTTTGCTGAAATGTCAGAATTTTTTGCTGAAATTTTAGTAAAATGACAGCGCCTTTAAAAAGTATTCATACCCCTTGAAATTTTCCACATTTTGTCATGTTACAACCAAAAACGTAAATGTATTTTATTGGGATTTTATGTGATAGACCGACACAAAGTGTCACATAATTGTGAAGTGGAAGGAAAACGATAAATGATACAAATAAATATGTGAAAAGTGTGTGTGTGGGGGGGGGGGGCATTTGTGTGGCGCCCCCCGCAGTCAATACTTTGTAGAACCCCCTTTCTCTACAAGTCTTTTTGGGGATGTCTCTACCAGCTTTGCACATCTAGAGAGGACATTTCTGCTCATTCTTCTTTGTAAAATATCTCAAGCTCTGTCAGATTGGATGGAGAGCGTCTGTGAGCAGCAATTTTCAAGTCTTGCCACAGATTCTCAATGTGATTTAGGTCTGGACTGTGACTGGGCCATTCTAACACATGAATATGCTTTGATCTAAACCATTCCATTGTAGCTCTGGCTGTATGTTTCGGGTCGTTGTCCTGCTGGAAGGTGAACCTCCGCCCAGTCTCAAGTCTTTTGTAGACTCTAACAGGTTTTCTTCTAAGATTGTCCTGTATTTGTCTCCATCCATCTTCCTATCAACTCTGACCAGCTTCCCTGTCCCTGCTGAAGAAAACCATCCCCACCACATGATGCTGCCACCACCATGTTTCACGGTGTGGATGGTGTGTTCAGGGTGATGTGCAGTGTTAGTTTTCCCCACACATAGCGTTTTACTTTTAGGCCAAAAAGTTGAATTTTGGTCTCCTCTGACCAGATCACCTTCTTCCACATGTTTGCTGTGTCCTCCACATGGCTTCTCACAAACTACAAACAGGACTTCTTATGACTTTCTTTCACCAATGTCTTTCTTCTTGTCACTCTTCCATAAAGGGCAGATTTGTGGAGAACACGACTAATAGTTGTCCTGTGGACAGATTCTCCCACCTGAGCTGTGGATCTCTGCAGCTCCTCCAGAGTTACCATGGACCTCTTGGCTCTTCTCTGATGAATGCTCTCCTTGCCCGGCCGGTCAGTTTAGGTGGACGGCCATGTCTTGGTAGGTTTGCAGTTGTGCCATACTCTTTCCATTTTCTGATGATGGATTGAACAGAGCTCCGTGAGATGTTCAAAGCTTGGGAGAGTTTTTTATAACCTAACCCTGCTTTATACTTCTCTACAACTTTATCCCTGACCTGTCTGGTGTGTTCCTTGGCCTTCATGATGCTGTTTGTTCACTAAGATTCTCTAACAAACCTCAGAGGGCTTCACAGAACAGCTGCATTTATACTGAGATTAAATGACACACAGGTGGACTCTATTTACTAATTAGGTGACTTCTGAAGGCAATTGGTTCCACTAGATTTTAGTATCAGAGTAATACAAATGCCCCCCACCCCCACACTTTTCTTATATTTATTTGTATCATTTATCATTTTTCTTCCACTTCACAATTATGAGCCACTTTGTGTTGGTCTATCACATAAAATCCCAATAAAATACATTTACGTTTTTGGTTGTAATATGACAAAATGTGGAAAATTTCAAGGGGTATGAATACTTTTTCAAGGCACTGTAAAACTTTTCATCGCTATTAGCGATGTGTTAAATAGTGGGCACTGCAGCAAAGATTGCCAAATTCAAATAGCCCCCCCCCCCCCCCCTCGGTTGTGGTCCCCAAACTACAGCCCATGGGCCAGATGTGGCCCTCAGCTGGCACCTAACTGATCCTTGGGGCACAGTTCCCCTCAATGTCTCCAATGATGGGGCACAGTTCCCCTCAATGTCTCCAATGATGGGGCACAGTTCCCCTCAATGTCTCCAATGATGGGGCACTATTCCTCTAACTGACAAACTGACAACAAGAATGGGATTCTATTCCTCCCACTGACACCAATGATGGGTCCAATTAGAATCCAGCCTGGCTGGATATCACAGCGTACAAGATTGGATTGCTGGAATCATCAAATGGTCCAATTGCAACGTATCAAGAAATGTCACCATCCTGGTCACCGGTATGTTATGGAAGAAACAGGCAAATCCATAGAGTTTGTTTGCCTAATATACAGCCAGGCAGAGCTCTACTTCAGTGGTCCCCAAAAAACAGCCCATGGCCCAGATTCGGCCCTATGCTGGCTATTAACTCACCCTTGTGGCACAGTTCCCCTCAAAGACACCAAGGATGGGGCACTATTCCTACAATTGATGCCAACAGTGGGACACTATTGCTCCTTCTGACACCATTGATGGGGCACTATTCCTCTTACTGACACCAATGATGGGGCACTATTCCTCCCACTGACACCAATGATGGGGCACTAGTCTTCTTCCGACACCAACAAGGTGGCACTATTACTCCTTCTGAGACCATCAATGGGTTACTATTCCTCCCACTGACACCCATAATGGGGCACTATTCCTTCCACTGACACTAATAATGGGGCACTATTCCTCTCACTGACACCAAAGATGGGGCACTATTCCTCCCACTGACACCAATGGTGGGACACTAATCCTCTCACTGACACCAGAAATCGGAAACTCCCCCCCCCCATACTTATCTGAGTCCCATCTCGATCCAGTGATGTGCACGAGAGCCTCAGCTGTCTGGTGACTCTCCCTCCTCATTGGCTGAGATAGCAGAGGGAGCCATTGGCTCCCACTGCTGTCAATCACAGAAAGTGAGCCAATGAGAAGAGAGAGGGGGCAGGGCTGAGCTGAAACTCTGTGTCTGAATGGGCATGCAGGGCAGCGGCTCGGGAGCGACCCTGCTTGGGTGCCCCCAAGCCAAGCGGTTTGCTTTGGGGGCACTCGGCAGGAGGGAGGGGCCATAAGTGTCGGAAGGGGACACGAGAAGAGGAGGATCAAACCTGCCCTATGCAAAATAACACAGAGCAGGTAAGTAGAACATGTTTGTTATTAAAAAAAAAAAGACTTAAAGCGGAGGTCCAGCTGGAAATTTTTTTTTGAAATTCAGCAGCTACAAACACTGTAGCTGCTGACTTTTAATAAGCACACTTAGCTATCCAGGGTGCCCACGATGGCGGCCGCCTGAGGCCGTTCAGGAGTAATAATGCCACCTTGTTGGTGTCCGAAGAAGAAGACTAGTGCCCCATCAATGTTGTTACTAACAGGAATAGTGCCCCATCAATGTTGTTACTAACAGGAATAGTGCCCCATCAATGTTGTTACTAACAGGAATAGTGACCCATCAATGGTGTCAGAAGGAGCAATAGTGTCCCACTGTTGGCATCAGTTGTAGGAATAGTGCCCCATCGTTGGTGTCTTTGAAGGGAACTGTGCCCCAAGGGTGAGTTAATAGCCAGCATAGGACCAAATCTGGGCCATGGGCTGTTTTTTGGGGACCACTGAAGTACAGCTCTGCCTGGCTGTATATTAGGCAAACAAACTCTATGGATTTGCCTGTTTCTTCCATGACATACCGGTGACCAGGATGGTGACATTTCTTGATACGTTGCAATTGGACCATTTGAGGATTCCAGCAATCCAATCTTTATCATTAGTATGTATAGATAACACAAGTAACTAAACAACAGACAGGTTGTATGCTGTGATATCCAGCCAGGCTGGACACTAATTGGACCCATCATTGGTGTCAGTGGAGGAATAGAGCCCCATTGTTGCTGTCAGTCAGAGGAATAGTGCCCCATCATTGGTGTCAGTGGGAGAAATAGTGCCCCATCATTGGTGTCATTGAGGGGAACTGTGCCCCAAGGATCAGTTAGTTGCCAGTTTGGGTGGGGGGCGGGGGGTGCTGCACACAGAAGGTTTTTTACCTTCATGCATAAAGATAAAAAAACCTTTAGCTTTGCCCTTTGTTTAGAAGTTTGGAGACCCCTGCCCTAACCCTAGGTTCATACCTATGCGGCTCTGTTCATTTGCTCATTTGAATGGGCTGCGGTGCCTCCAGAAACACAGGGAATGGTCCCTGCACCATCTCTGGAATTGCAGTCCGCACGGGAATCTCAAGTGCAGTGCGGTTCCCAGTGCGGGTGCAATTTCCAGCCCGTGTAGCATGCCATTAGGATTAATGGCACCCGCATGCATACAGAGCATTTTTCTGTGCGGGCGGTTGCGGCTGCAGGTACAGGTGCGGATCCGCAGCAGGAACCCCTCCCCTGCACAGATATATGAACCCCCTGCACAGATGTGAACCCCCTGCCCAGATGTGAACCCCCTGCACAAATGTGAACCCCCTGCACAGATGTGAACCCCCTGCCCAGATGTGAACCCCCCGCACAGATGTGAACCCCCCACACAGAAGTGAACCCCCCCACACAGAAGTGAACCCCCCCACACAGAAGTGAACCCCCCGCACAGATGTGAGCCCCCCTGCACAGATGTGAACCCCCCCGCCGAGATGTTTGAACCCCCCTGCACAGATGTGAACCCCCCCGCACAGATGTTTGAACCCCCCTGCACAGATGTGAACCCCCTGCAGATGTGAAGCCCCCGCACAGATGTTTGAACCCCCTGCACAGATGTGAACCCCCCTGCAAAGATGTGAGCCCCCCCGCACAGATGTGAACCCCCCCTGCACAGATGTTTGAACCTCCCTGCACAGATGTGAACCCCCCCGCACAGATGTGTGCCCCCCTGCACAGATGTTTGAACCCCCCCACACAGATGTTTGAACCCCCTGCACAGATGTGAGCCCCCCCGCACAGATGTGAGCCCCCCGCACAGATGTGAGCCCCCCTGCACAGATGTGAGCCCCCCCGCACAGATGTGAACCCCCCCGCACAGATGTGAAGCCCCCCTGCACAGATGTGAGCCCCCCTGCACAGATGTGAACCCCCCCGCACAGATGTGAGCCGAGCCTAATTGCACTAAACTGTACACTCCGGATGAGTCACACAAATGTAACCAACAAAGACTGTAATGCAGAAGATGTAATATGTAACAAATAATTTTGAAATGTAACAAACAATCTTCACAAAGTGGATGAGTCATAAGAGACAATATAAATGTATCGGTGAAGGTTTTCATTAATCAGGTCATGGAGTATCTGGTGGAAGTCGGTCTCATTGTACTGGATCTGTCCCCCGCCTCATGCACACTGGACATTCCCTCTGCTGCTTTTAGGGGGCATTTGGCGTTTTTTCCCCTGCCTCTAAACGCCCCAGCAGTGTTATCCATGCGCACAGAGGCGCTAAGCCCTGGTTCACACCGCTGTGATTTGTCACACCCTATTGCCGGCAATCGTTGTGACTCAAGTCGCAGGAACTTTGAAAAAGGTTCCTGTACTACTTTTTCCTCTGAACTTTTTTTTTGAGAGCTTAAAACCGGCGATTAAAAACGCCCATTTAGCCGCGTTTGCATGCCGCGTTTAGTCGCGTTTAGCTGTGTCCAGAGGGAGTAGCAGCAGCTGAGAGAGCCGCAGTGTACTTGTATCTACCTCAATTTCGGTGCTTTTTCTATGGATCCCATAATGAGCATATGTGAGGAAATGCCAGGGGGGGTCTGCACTAATTATCAGCGCAGCCCCTGCCATTTATCAGTGTCCATTAGTGTCACCCATCAGGGCCACCTATCAGTGCCCATCCGTGCCCATCAGTGCCACCTATCAGTGCCCATCAGTGACAACCAAAAGTACCCATCATTGCAGCCTTTCAGTGCCCATCAGTGTCACATATCAGTGCCCATCAGTGCCACCTGTGAGTGCCCATCAGTGCCACTTATCAATGCCCATCAGTGCCGCATATCAGTTCCACCTATCAGTGCCCATCAGTGCCACCTATCAGTGCCCATCAGTGCTGCATATTAGTGCCCATCATCGGTGCCCATCAGTGCCACCTCATCAGTGCCGCCTTATCAGTGCCTATTAGTGCGGCCTCATTAGTGCTCATCAGTGAAGGAGAGAACTTACTTATTTACAAATTTGTTTAACAGAAATCAAGAAAAACTTTTTTTTTCAAAATTTTCGGGCTTTTTTGTTTCTTTAGCAACAAATAAAAACCACAGAGGTGATCAAATACCACCAAAAGAAAGCTCTATTAGTGGGAACAAAATGATAAAAATTTTGTTTGGGTACAGTGTAGCATGACCACGCAAATGTCATTCAAAGTGTGAGAGCGCTGAAAGCTGAAAACTGGCCTGGGCAGGAAGGGGGTGTAAGTGCCCGGTATTGAAGGGGTTAAGGTTGTCTACCCCCTCTCTAAAGTATAGTGGTGACAATAGGCATATAAACAAATAAATGTCTATAAAGGAAATATTCCAAAGAAAAATTTGACCGACAAACGCCAGTGAAGAAAGATCACGTGATCTTTCAAAGCGAGAATTCAAATCTGTTCACTTCCATATTTGATCCCAAATGGTTAAACGAGGTCAGACGGCGCTTATTACCCCAAAGCAGGCTGGTATTAATGGTAGAAGGCGGTCTCAGTCCTCCTCCAACACTCATTCCATGTAAATCTCATATAAAAAAAGAACGGCACTCATAGTGCTCACTGCGATTTTATTAAACAAAATTTGAAGGAATAAAACACTCACAAGAGAAATAAAACAGATCACCAATCACAAGATGCACTCCAGTATGTGCAATCAGCTCTCATATACAGATCTCTTATGGCTCTGCAACAACACTCTGGAACCAAAGCGTGATGACGTCATTGGCACATGACTCTGACCCCCCCCCCCCCATACGCGTTACTTCCAATCAGTCAGGACTTCCTCAGTAGGGACTGAGGTTTAGATACATTTTATTTATCCATTTATAAGTATCTATTTATTCTGTCATTTTTATTTGTGTTTGGTTGTCTCTGACCTCGTTGGGGAGATTTTCCCTCACTTCCTATTCTCTGTGATACTCACACAAGAGATAAGATTTGTCACCGGGACCGGAAAGTACGGACAGCCATTCAAACGCTGTCAGAGGTTCTTACACTTTGTATGTGTGCTAAAAATAATTTTTTTTTTTTTTGTCAATACAACCGCCAAAGAAATTTTCCATCACTAGGACAGGAAACGAGGGGAAATATTCTCAGTTTGGAATTTACGGACTTTAGATGCACCCTAAAAACAGCCCTCGATGGTGAGATTTTCTGTCCTGCAACCACGGACTGTGCTAATGGGGGAATCACTATTGTGTTCTCCCTGTGTGTGGGGGGGAGAGGGCGGGGGTTGGGCGCGGGGAGCCGTCCCGGCTGGGAGAACGCACAGTGATTATTGGTAGTGGCTATATGAAATCCGACAGGTTGATCGATCAACTTGGGTACAATCAGCCTGCATATACATGGATCGAATCTCAGCCAGTCCCTACTGAATCGGCTGAGATTCGAACCATCTATGGCCAGCTTAACTCTTTTCCACGCTTTGCAGAACTAAGGCCCTGTTCACACCTGTGTGGTGCGTTTAGGTGCATAACATTTTCCATGCATTACCATTAAACTGTATATAACGTGAATTTTGCTAAAAGCGCATCAAACATTTACCATGCAGCATTTTTTTAATGCACTGCACAGTGGCCGCCGCTCCATATGGGGTGCAGGGTTGTCACCCCCCTAATCTAATGTGCCCGCCTCTAATCTGCATGCAGGGCGCCGGACTCATGAATTCCAATGGGGTTTTTTTTTTGGAAGCAGATGATTAGATCCGGAGGTGCAGAGGCGGTGGGTGGGGGTTGGGGGATTGGGGGGGGGGGGGGGTCTGGTGGTGTAATTGTTGCCGCTGCCAGGGGGGTAGTTTGTTTTCTGCCTCCCCCCTGGATGGAGCACCAGCTGCCACTGGCACTGCATCTAAAACGCACAGGTGTGCAGGGGGTCCAAACCAAAAACTGGCTGGAGTTGGACCCCGTTCACACCTGTGCATTTTAGGCGTGTGTTTGGTGCGATGCATTAAAAGAAATCCCGCTTGCTGCATCTTTGATGTACTTTCAGCGCAGTGCGCATTATAGAGAGTTCTAAGGTAACGCATGTAACACGTATGTACGATGCAACACACGGGTGTGAACTGAGGCTTAGGCTTTAGGGTCCTGTTATCACCAGATGCAGTGAGATGCATTTTTGATGCACACCATTTGCATAGACAGTCCAATATCCAGGTTATTCTATGAGCACAGATCACACTAATGCCGTGCAGTGAAAAAAGTACAGCAAGCTGCAGCTTCCTGCACTGCAAATGCACAGAAATGCAACACAACGCAGTACAACGCACATAACAGTCCAGAAGGAAAGAATACAAAAGTGACCTCAAAGGAAATGCAAGCTTAGGAAAAATACATCACAGACGGTGCGTCCATTAAGGGCGCCACCCCCTCCATCCTCACCACCCCCCTCTATGACTAATGGATAGATTCATGCATTGCATGAATCCATGGCCACCGCCGCCACCCCCCTTTTCATGCGTCCGGCCCCTTTTCGGACGCCGGGCACCTGAATTACAACGGCGGGGGTGTTTTTTTGAAGCACCTGATTAGAGCCAGAGGCTCTGATAGGCTTCAGAAAAGGTGGACTCAGAGCACAGAGCATTGCACTACAATCCCACCCAGGTGTGTTAGAAAAGCAAATGAATATTCTCTTTTCTAACACTGAACCGCCTCTCTGCCAATCAGGAAGCACGGGTCTATTACCCGTCACCTGATTGGCTGAAAGGACAGGTGCTGCGGTTGGACGCTTATCAGGAAGAGGGGAGGAGACGCATGGAGGACACAGGAGCCGCTGTCTGACCCGCTGCAAAGGTCCCACAGCTCGCCGCCGTCACCCTCTGCCTGACCTGCCACCGAGACAGGGTAAGTGCCGGTCAGACAGCTAGCGGGTGCGGGGGTGGGGTCACAGTGGCACTATTTGATGGGCACAGTGGCTGCATTTGATGGCACAGTGGTGGCAATTGATGGGCACAGTAGCTGCATTTGATGGGCACAGTGGCTGCATTTGATGGGCACAGTGGCAGCATTTGATGGGCACAGTAGTTGCGTTTGGTGGGCACAGTGGCTGCATTTGATGGGCACAGTGGCTGCAATTGATGGGCACAGTGGCTGCAATTGATGGGCACAGTGGCTGCGTTTGGCACAATGGCTGCAATTGATGGGCACAGTGGCTGTGTTTGATGGGCACAGTGGCTGCGTTTGGCACAATGGCTGCAATTGATGGGCACAGTGGCTGCATTTGATGGGCACAGTGAGGCTGCAATTTTGTTTTTTTTTTCAGAATTTTTCAGTTTGTTTGCACTCCCCAAAAATTTTGAGCACCAGCCACCACTGATCACAAATGCATGCAAATGCGCATAAAAAGGCGTGTCAAATGCATTTCACTGCACATGCAAAAACATAGGAGCCCGTTCACACCACAAAAATGCACTCCAGATCTGTTCCGGATGCGTTTCTGCATGCGTGTTTTTCATGTAATTTTGATGCATTCTCGTGGGTTTTTGTTGCGTTTTTGATGCATTTCCGGATGCATTCCAGATGCTTTTTTCTTGTTTTTTTTTAAATCTCACTGACTGGGGTCCAGTGCATTTTTTGATGTGTTTTACCGCGTTCCAGTCCAGTCCAGTTCAGGAAAAATGAAGCATGTTCTACTTTTTTTTTTTCTGGAACTGACCGCACTGGTGTGAACTATGCCATTGGAAACCATATAACCTACATTCCATGCGTTTTTCATGCAGAAAAAAAGCTGTACTAGACTGCATGTGATGTGAAGGGGCCCTAAACGCACAGTTTCTGACGTGAATGGGCCGTTTTAAAAGACAGAAGTGACATCAAAGGTAATGCAAGCTTAGGAAAAAAGCACTGCAAATGCGCATAAAAATGCAGGTCAAATGCACATCACTGCACTTGAAAAAATGGGCAGTAAAACGGGTAGTTTCTGTTGTGAATTTGCCATATGCAATTACATTTGTTCAAAAATGCATTCCAAACACAATGACGATAAAAATGAATGTTTACAGTTACGTGCGTTTAAAAAAAGAAAAGTAGAGCAGGCTGCATTTCTTTTTCTTGCAGTTTTGCAGCACAATGTGCACAAATGTGTGTAAACAAACTGCATGTGAATGAAGCTCATTAACCATCTACAGACCAGCCACCGTCATTATACCGCAGCAGGTCGGCACGTTCCCGCGAATCGCCGTAGCTGTACGTCGGCCCTTAAAACAGCTCTAGCATGCGCGCACGCCCAGGGGACGCGATGTGCATGGCCAACGGCCGCGATGTCTGCCGGCCACGAGAGCCAGAGCGGGGATCTGTGTATGTAAACACACAAATTCTGTTAGGAGAGGAGAGACAGATCGTCTGTTCCTACTTAGTAGGAACAGCGATCTGGCTCCTCCTCTAGTAAGTCAATCCTCCCACAGTTAGAAACACCTAACACTTAACCCCTTGATCGCCCCCTATTGTTAACCCCTTCCCTACCAGTGACAATGACACAGTAATCAGTGCATTTTTATAGCTCTGATCGCTGTATAAATGACAATGGTCCCAAAAATGTGTCAAAAGTGTCCGATCTGTCTGCCGCAATGTCGCAGTCCTGCTAAAAATTGCAGATCACCGCCATTAATAATAAAAAAAAAACTAATAATAAAAATGCCATAAATCTATCCCCTATTTTGTAGACGCTATAACTTTCGCACAAACCAATCAATATACGCTTATTGCATTTTTTAATTTTTTTTTTACCAAAAATATGTAGAAGATTACATATCGGCCTGAACTGAGGAAGAAATTTCTTTTTTTACTTTTTTTAAATTTTTTTTTATATTTATTATAGCAAATTGTATAAAATATTGTTGTGTTTTTTTTTCAAAATTGTCGCTCTATTTTTGTTTATAGCGCAAAAAATAAAAACCGCAGAGGTGATCAAATGGCACCAAAAGAAATCTCTATTTGTGGGGAAAAAAGGGCGTCAATTTTGTTTGGGTACAACGTCGCAATTGTCACTTAAAGCGTCGCAGTGCCGTATCGCAAAAAATGAGCTGGTCAGGAAAGGGGAAATTCTTCTGGTCCTTAAGTGGTTAAAAAATAAATAAATTAATAACCTTGCAGGTTCATTATTAACAAAGAGAAAAAAAAAATGCATAGGAAAAAAAATGTCTCAACATGTGAATGTGATGGCTTTATCTCTGTTGCATTCCGGTGTGAACAGGCCCTTGCGGGCTCATTCATACCATGTGCGACGACAGGCGTTTTCACGCCGGTGTGAATATCGCATGGCGTCGCAGGTCATTGCGCTGCAGCGGAGAGACGTAAATAAAGTGTCATTATCGGACACTTCACATCAAACCGAACAAAAAGAAATGCGATGTCGGACGTCACACACTGACAGCTGCCCGCAATACTCTGCGTTTTACCGTATGGGCGATTGTGAAGCGGCCCTGAACTGTGAGCCGCACACATTGTTACATTGTATGACTCATCCCCGTCTGTGAAAAGTTTGTTTGTTACATTTAAACAATATCTGTTACATTGTACACAGAATATTATCTGTTATGACTCATCTGGATTCTGATGATTGATCATTACAATTTGACATTTTATTTTTTTTTATTTTTTTTACATTGATACATTTTAACATTATTTGTTACATTGTACACAGTATAGTATGTTTACACTCGAAGGCCACATTATTAGGTCCCCCTTGCTAGTAGCGGGTGGGACTCCCTTTATTAGGTTGCTAGTAGAGGGTTGGACCCCCTTTATTAGGTCCCCCTTGCTAGTAGCGGGTTAGACCCCCTTTATTAGGTCCCCCTTGCTAGTAGCGGGTGGGACTCCCTTTATTAGGTTGCTAGTAGAGGGTTGGACCCCCTTTATTAGGTTCCCCTTGCTAGTAGCGGGTTGGACCCCCTTTATTAGGTTCCCCTTGCTAGTAGCGAGTTGGACCCCCTTTATTAGGTCCCCCTTGCTAGTAGCGGGTTAGACCCTCTTTATTAGGTTCCCCTTGCTAGTTGCGGGTTGGACCCCCTTTATTGGGTCCACCTTGCTAGTAGCGGGTTGGACCCCATTTATTAGGTCCAACTTGCTAGTAGCGGGTTGGACCCCCTTTATTAGGTCCCCCTTGTTTGTAGCAAGTTGGACTCCCTTTATTAGGTTCCCCTTGCTAGTAGCGGGTTGGACGTCCCTTTATTAGGTTCCCCTTGCTAGCAGCGGGTTAGACCCTCTTTATTAGGTTCCCCTTGCTAGTAGCGGGTTGAACCCCCTTTATTGGGTCCACCTTACTAGTAACGGGTTGAACCCCATTTATTAGGTCCAACTTGCTAGTAGCGGGTTGGACCCCCTTTATTAGGTCCCCCTTGCTAGTAGCGGGTTGGATGTCCCTTTATTAGGTTCCCCTTGCTAGCAGCGGGTTGGACCCCCTTTATTAGGTTCCCCCTTGCTAGTAGCGGGTTAGACCCTCTTTATTAGGTTCCCCTTGCTAGCAGCGGGTTGGACCCCCTTTATTAGGTTCCCCTTGCTAGCAGCGGGTTGGACCCCCTTTATTAGGTTCCCCCTTGCTAGTAGCGGGTTGGACCCCCTTTATTAGGTTCCCCTTGCTAGCAGTGGGTTGGACCCCCTTTATTAGGTTCCCCCTTGCTAGTAGCGGGTTGGACCCCCTTTATTAGGTTCCCCCTTGCTAGTAGCGGGTTGGAGCCCCTTTATTAGGGCCACCTTGCTAGTGTGAGTGTGGAGGCAATTGGAGGACAGGGACCTCATTGTCCAGTGGTGAGATGATTGGAGCTTTGTGACATGGTGCATTATCCTGCTGGAAGGAGCCATCAGAAGATGAGGACACTGTAGTCATAAAGGGATGGACATGGTCAGCAACAATACTCAGGTAGGCCGTGGTGTATGCTCAATTGGTACTAAGGGGTCCAAGGTGTACCAAGAAAATATCCCCCCCCACACCATTACACCCCCACCACCAGCCTGAACCGGTGATATCCCATCCCCCACACCATTACACCCCCACCACCAGCCTGAACCTGTGATATCCCATCCCCCACACCATTACACCCCCACCACCAGCCTGAACCGGTGATATCCCATCCCCCACACCATTACACCCCCACCACCAGCCTGAACCGGTGATATCCCATCCCCCACACCATTACACCTCCACCACCAGCCTGAACCGGTGATATCCCATCCCCCACACCATTACACCCCCACCACCAGCCTGAACCGGTGATATCCCATCCCCCACACCATTACACCCCCACCACCAGCCTGAACCGGTGATATCCCATCCCCCACACCATTACACCCCCACCACCAGCCTGAACCGGTGATATCCCATCCCCCACACCATTACACCCCCACCACCAGCCTAAACCGGTGATATCCCATCCCCCACACCATTACACCCCCACCACCAGCCTGAACCGGTGATACCCCATCCCCCACACCATTACACCCCCACCACCAGCCTGAACCGGTGATATCCCATCCCCCACACCATTACACCCCCACCATCAGCCTGAACCAGTGATACCCCATCCCCCACACCATTACATCCCCACCACCAGCCTGAACCGGTGATACCCCATCCCCCACACCATTACACCCCCACCACCAGCCTGAACCGGTGATATCCCATCCCCCCACACCATTACACCCCCACCACCAGCCTGAACCGGTGATACCCCATCCCCCACACCATTACACCCCCACCACCAGCCTGAACCGGTGATACCCCATCCCCCACACCATTACACCCCCACCACCAGCCTGAACCGGTGATATCCCATCCCCCCACACCGTTACATCCCCACCACCAGCCTGAACCAGTGATACCCCATCCCCCACACCATTACACCCCCACCACCAGCCTGAACCGGTGATATCCCATCCCCCACACCATTACACCCCCACCACCAGCCTGAACCGGTGATATCCCATCCCCCACACCATTACACCCCCACCACCAGCCTGAACCGGTGATACCCCATCCCCCACACCATTACACCCCCACCACCAGCCTGAACCGGTGATATCCCATCCCCCACACCATTACACCTCCACCACCAGCCTGAACCGGTGATACCCCATCCCCCACACCATTACACCCCCACCACCAGCCTGAACCGGTGATATCCCATCCCCCTCACCATTACACCCCCACCACCAGCCTGAACCGGTGATATCCCATCCCCCACACCATTACACCCCCACCACCAGCCTGAACCGGTGATATCCCATCCCCCACACCATTACACCCCACCACCAGTCTGAACCAGTGATATCTGAATGTCGCAGCTGAAATCCAGACTCTTCAGACCAGGCAACATTTTTTCAATCTTCTAAAAAAAAAAAAAGTTTTCTCATGCAGCGGGGCTGTGCCCGCACTGTGGGGGTCAACTGCTTGCTTTGTCCAGGGTAGGGGAGAGAGCTTATGCTCACCCCATCCTTCACTGCAAAACAACGCTCCCCCACCATCCATCAGTGGACTGTTCCGTACATCTTCGTGTCCACAGCGGCTCTATGGGCATGATGATTTCAGTAACAGTCCACTGTACAAGACTGAGGTGGGGGGGAGGGGGGCGTCAGGAGTCACAGGGACCGGTCTTGTGTGGGGAAGATTGGAGGATTAGGTAAGTGGTAAGTAAATCTCCCTTCTCCAATCCCCTAGACCAGTGGTCTTCAAACTGAAGCCTGGGGGTCGAATGTGGCCCTTTGCTTGCCCTTATCTGGCCCTAAGGGCACCATTCCACCAACTGCCAGCAATGATGGGGCACCATTCCCCCTACTGACACCATCAATGGGGCACCATTCCCCCTACTGACACCATCAATGGGGCACCATTCCCCTTACTAACACCATCAATGGGACACCATTCCCCTTACTGACACCATCAATGGGGCACCATTCCCCTTACTGACACCATCAATGGGGCACCATTCCCCTTACTGACACCATCAATGGGGCACCATTCCCCTTACTGACACCATCAATGGGGCACCATTCCCCTTACTGACACCATCAATGGGGCACCGTTCCCCCTACTGACACCATCAATGGGGCACCATTCCCCTTACTGACACCATCAATGGGGCACCGTTCCCCCTACTGACACCATCAATGGGGCACCATTCCCCTTACTGACACCATCAATGGAGCACCATTCCCCTTACTGACACCATCAATGGGGCACCGTTCCCCTTACTAACACCATCAATGGGACACCATTCCCCTTACTGACACCATCAATGGGGCACCATTCCCCTTACTGACACCATCAATGAGGCACCATTCCCCTTACTGACACCATCAATGGGGCACCATTCCCCTTACTGACACCATCAATGGGGCACCATTCCCCTTACTGACACCATCAATGGGGCACCATTCCCCCTACTGACACCATCAATGGGGCACCATTCCCCCTACTGACACCATCAATGGGGCACCATTCCCCCTACTGACACCATCAATGGGGCACCATTCCCCTTACTGACACCATCAATAGGGCACCATTCCCCTTACTGACACCATCAATGGGGCACCATTCCCCCTACTGACACCATCAATGGGGCACCATTCCCCTTACTGACACCATCAATAGGGCACCATTCCCCTTACTGACACCATCAATGGGGCACTATTCCCCTTACTGACACCATCAATGGGGCACCATTCCCCCTACTGACACCATCAATGGGGCACTATTCCTCCCCCCAAAAAAAACATCAGGGCACTGATGCTGGGCATTTACTACTCCCACTGGCCACAGTCCGGCCCCCCTAAATCCTAAAGGACAGTAAACTGGCCCTTTGCTTGGAAAGTTTGGAGACCCCTTGCCCTAGACTAAAATGAACAATGACCCGGGCATAGCAACGAACAGCCCCACTGCATGGGAAACCTTTTTTTTTTTTGCCCGGAGTTGGGCCAAAAATGATCTCCACCTGTTGTGTTCAATGTGGGCAATACACAAATACACAATTCATATCATACATGCAACTATTCAAGTGAATGGGGCCACACTGCAACTGTGGCATTTACAGGATTAAAGCAGGTGGTGAGGAGGGGACTTATTGCCTCTTTACCACCTGTCATATGCTGCTGAAGAGTGATCCACAGTGGGTGCAAAAACTTCCACTTCTACTTTGTACAGCCCCTACACCAGTGGCGGCTGGTGCTCCATCGGTCAATGGGGGAGGGGGGGTGGGCAGAAAGACCTGACCACAGACATCCCCTCCGTCGCTCCAGCCCACCACCCCACACTAACCCCCCCCCAGTTGATCGAGCCCGCAACTGCACAGCATAACCAACCCCCCCCCTGCTCACCCCATGCACATACCCTATGCAGGTCAAGGCTGCGGCGGTGGCTCCCCCCCCTCTATCTTCTCTGTGTCCCGGCCGGCCAATCAGGTCTTTGGACTCCCGGACAACATAATTTGGAGTGTCCGTCTCCCTCTGGTATCAGTATTGGGAATGTGGTGCCTGTCTTACATCACCCATCACCACCCCGCTCCGGAGGTCTCACCTCTTCCTCGTGTCCTGTGACCCCCTACAAGGGATTTCCCTGGTGATGTTTCCCATGTTGTTACGGAAAAGCTTGCGGGGACTTTAGTCACCCTGAAATATCAGTTATGAGCAGGTTCCCTATTTAAAGGTGAACTTCAGTCCCCTTTAGCTTTGGAAACATCCGCCTTCAGCGCCACCATCTTTGTGGCATTAGCGCATATCTGCTGCAGGGGGTTTCCACGCATGCGCAGGCATGCCAAGGTTTTGGGTCTTCCATACTAAGTAGGGTGAAGGTTGGCTTTAAACCCGACACCAGCAGAGCTGTATTCCTGGCCCTTTGTTATATATTCACTTTAATTTCATTACTATCCAATTCCAATGAATGGAAAGTAATTTAATCAGCTGAGAGCGGGGGGGGGGGCAGCTCCTTGTATTGATCGGGGGTTGGGCACAACGTCAGTCTGTAGGCCCAAAGCATGATTGTCTGATGTTCTGCAGAGAGAGGAGCCGTTTTCTGCTTCTCAGATGATAGACTTATGGAAATGGCGCCTATTGTTGTAAAATGAGGAAACTCCGAAGTCACCAAATACAGCCAACGTTTGCTGCCTTTGCTGCTTTGCATACTGGGAAATTTCACCCAATTATACAGAAGAAAAAAAAAAATTGCCACTGACACTCGTAAAACACGTCACATTTACTTCTGTGCGATAATCTGCGTTATGTTGCACATTACAATGCGTCGCATTAAAAAAGCTCATGGAACGGAATATGCTGCCAATGCACCTGATTATGCCGAAAATTGGATGTGACCCCTTTTATGGTAATGCAATAAACGTGTGGCTTCTACACCAGGGGGGTTCCCTGCCTGCATTGGTGTGCTATTCAAAATGAACGACACCACAATACATAGACACATGTTATTATTGCATGTTATGGAAACACGCACATTAGCATGACACATTGATGTAAGTGGGCCCCTAGCCGTTCACATCGCACCAGAGAAGCCTACTATCTAATGTCCCCCCACAGACACACACACTATTACTGTATATGCAAATTGGATGCAGTTTTCCCCGCATCCAATGCGCATGACAGGCAAGTGTGACCGGCTCTTAGTGGAGTTGTCTCACACATGTCTGGGGTGGCTGCCGAGCGGATTGCAAAAGGGTTCTGTGCATGTTTGGGTCCAGTTCAGGTGTGAATTCGCGCAAAAATTCGGACCTGAATCGCACCTGAACCGGTGTCTCTCTATGCGAAGATCTAAAGGCTGTTTCTTTCAGCCAGTGGCGTCACTAGGGGGCGGGGTTTTGGGGCCATAGCCCTGAATCTGGGGCCCATAGCCCCGAGTCTCTGCAGGGGTCCCCAAGGGGAGGGGAGGCTCTCTGGGTTCCCTGATGTAAGTGGGGGGCTCTCTGGGGACCCTGATGTAAGTGGGGGGCTCTCTGGGGACCCTGATGTAAGTGGGGGGCTCTCTGGGGACCCTGATTTAAGGGCGAGGCTCTCTTGGGACCCTGATTTAAGGAGGAGGCACTCTGGGGACCCTGATTTAAGGGGGAGGCTCTCTTGGGACCCTGATTTAAGGGGGGTTCTATCTGGGGACCCTAATGTATGTAGGGCTCTCTGGGGACCCTGATGCAAGGGGGAGGCTCTCTGGGGACCCTGATGTAAGGGGGGGGCTCTCTGGGGATATATATATACACATACACACACATATATTATATACATAAAACAAGGAAGAGGGGCGCCTCTGAGTATATATCAATAATCATTTATTTACAACAAACAATATCCACTCACATGGAAGACTGTAGTATTGCGTTCCGGTGCATCTCTGAGTAGAGGAGAGTCTGGAGGACCACAAGTCTCAGCAAGTCCGTGCAGTGCTAGTCACACATCAGGTCCTGGCAGGGATGGATGGTGGTGGCAGAACACGGTGGGAGCTCCCTCGGGTCTCCAGATGGCACTTCCGGATATATGGTGCTTGAGAAAGGAGTGCCGCTATTCCTGTCACCAATAGCGCGCAGACTCGGAAACGCGTCGCACAGCTGTGACGTCACGGCCCGGCGCCGCGCTGTGCTTGCTTCCCAGGCCTCGTTCTGGCTCCCTGTACGGCCGTTACTATCTCTCTCCCACGGAGCCGTACGAGCCTCAGACGGCAGCACGCCCGGCGATCGGCCTTTGGCGTCCCCTCTCCCCTTCCCTGGAACCCACAGACCGTTGGTCTATGTTACTCTTAAACCCACCATATATCCGGAAGTGCCATCTGGAGACCCGAGGGAGCTCCCACCGTGTTCTGCCACCACCATCCATCCCTGCCAGGACCTGATGTGTGACTAGCACTGCACGGACTTGCTGAGACTTGTGGTCCTCCAGACTCTCCTCTACTCAGAGATGCACCGGAACGCAATACTACAGTCTTCCATGTGAGTGGATATTGTTTGTTGTAAATAAATGATTATTGATATATACTCAGAGGCGCCCCTCTTCCTTGTTTTATCTTCCTCAGCCTATTGGACCTTGCTTCTGGTCTTTTTTGGTGGCAGCCCTGATTGACTTTCTCCTGTATATACATCTATATACACCAACCCTGCCATTGGACTATTTAGGATCTGTTATGTGAGGTACACCTGTTTTGCGCCTTTTTACTTGTTTTTTTATATTATATACATGTACAGTATATGCCCGCCCAAGCGTATGACTTTCTTTACTACGCTGCTATGGGCTCTAGCCCCAGATCTTTTGTAGACCTAGCAACGCCCCTGCTTCCAGCTGTTATGGGGAAACAAATTGAACCTCATTAAGAGGTCTGTAACCTACCTCCTAGGCGATTGGGTGGCCTAGGTATGGTCAACCTGGTGGTATTCTTTTCTCTGATGTTTTTGAAACATCATTTTGGTAACATGCTGCCAGAGGAACCACCTGGGTGGGTTGGTATTTTTCAGTCTTGGTTTAGGCCTTTTCTGCGAAGCTGGGCCGCTGAAAATCCTGAGGCTCTGACATGGTGAGCTCCCCGCTTACATTGCCCCATTACTGAAAATGCTTTAGCATTGGCGAGTGATGGCGGAGGAAATTAAGTCTCTTCCTAGGAAGGCCCTGGAGAGGAGGGTTGTTGAATCTGCCTTTAGTGAGCCACTGGCCTTGAGGGATTGCCCATGCCCTGTTTATGAGGGATGGTCTGGGTTTGATTAATCTGGAGAGAATCCCTTTAAAGTTTTGGGATTTGGCCTGGCGCTCGTTCCATGGCAGACTCTATGTGAAGTGCAACTTGAAGCATCGCTCTGCGGAGAACCGTGGTTGTCCAGGATTGGAGTGTGGTGGGGTGGAGGAGACAATGGACCATTTCTTGCTTCAATTCCCTTCAATATCGAAGTCTATTAGTGGGTGGGTTGGGCTCTGGTTGTCCCTTTTCTTTCCCTCTTATGTAATTATACAGGATGTTATGTGGAGTGGGCATACAAGGCTTTTGAGACTCACCGGGATTTTGATTTTGAGACACTTTTTCTAGTTAGCTTAGTAGTCTGTGCCTTCATGTGGAATGCACAGTGTCAGGTTTCAACTCTGAAAAAAGTCCTTCCTGTCGAAGTGGTGGTGTACAACATTCTGAGTGAGGTTGGGAAGATTTGGGGTCTTGAGAAGGACAGGTGGCGGCTGGGGGCCTGGACAAAGGCGTGGAGGAATGTCAGGTCCCCGTAGCTGCTGTCTGTCAGTCTCTGGGTGTGCGGCTTTCTTTCTGTCCTTTCACGTCCCCTAGATTTTGATAAGATCACATTTTTGAAAAAAAGTCTGCATGCCTGGGGTGCATGTCTCATTGCTTCTTAGCCTGAGGGTGTGTTTAGGTGGAGGTTGGGGTTTTGTTTTGCATAATTGTGTAGTTTGTTAGTAATACAATTATGTTTCTTTGTATATAGTTCTATTTATGCTTTTTGGCAAAAAGCCGTTAGATTTTTTGTTATCTGTTGATGTAAGCCTGTTTGTTTTTTATTTATTTATGTATATATATTTTTTTAACTTATTTTTGTATATATTTAAATATGTTTTAATAACAAGCCGTATGCTTGCAAGATTTTTAATAAACAAACATTTTCACTCTAATGTCCTGCATTGATTTATCTGGAGAGAATCTGGCCTGGCGCTGGTTCCATGGCAGACTTTACGGCAACTTGATACACCGCTCTGTGGAGAACCGTGATTGTCCAAGAGTGGAGTGTGGTGAGGTGGAGGAGACGATGGACCATATCTTGCTTCAGTGCCCCTTCAATATAGAAGTCTACAAGCGGGTGGGTGGGGCTCTGGGTGTCCCTTTCCTTTCCCACCAGTTATGCGGAGTGGTCGTACGGGGCTTTTAAGACGCATTGGGATTTAGATTTTGATAATTTTTTTTACTTAGTTTAGTTGAATCAGGTTTCCACTCGGAAAAAAGTCCTTTATGGGGTTTTTTTTCTGGCAAAAGAGCCTTTTTCTGTTTCAATGCTGATGGAAGCGATTTTTGTTTATATATATATATATATAATTTATTTTGTATAAATGTAGATATATTTTTTTTATGTTGTATGTTTGTAAGATTTTTAATAAACAAAAATTTCCACTCTGCATTGCATGCGGTTGTAGCCCCCCCCCCCCATTAACTTGAATGGACTGCGTTTGGGGTCACCCACAAGGTGATTCTTCCGGGTCCGTGTGTTTTATATCACTGACTCCTCTTCTGTATTTTACAGACCCCAGAGGAGATTGAGAGATTAACAGTCGATGAAGACCTGAATGACATTGAGAGGGCGGTCTATCTTCTCAGGTAAGGCTTTGCGTTTTTTTTTTCTCACCCCTGACTGACAAGGCATGATGTATGTAGCAGACATAGACTGTGGTGCAGCCAGTGCTGGGGGAACTACAAGTCCCAGCATACCCTGCTGGAAGGTTTTTTTTACCAATTATGGATTATGATTGCTCTGTTTTCGCCTGTTCCTCTTGGGGCTCGAATTAAAGACTCGCCATTTTCTGGCACTTTTTGTTTATTTGTTTAAAAAATCTGTATTTTTTGCTAGAAAATTACTTATAACCCCCAAACATTTTATATATATATATATATATATATATATATATATATATATATATATATATATATATACACTTATACATTTTTTAGTAGAAACTCTAGAGAATAAAATGGCGATTGTTACATAGTTAAGTCTGGCTGAAAAAAAAAACACAAGTCCATCTAGTTCAACCAATAAAAGGGGGGGAAAAAATATGTATCAAAAAAAATTTTGCGCAGCGGTCTTTTAAAGGCAATTTTTTTTCAATGATTTAATGTATTTGAATGCAAAAAATGCAATGTGTAACCCAATTTTTTGCTAAAACATAAAAGATGTTGTTATGCCAAGTAAATAGATACCTAACATGTTGCGTTTTTAAAATTGCGCACACTTGTGGAATGGCGACAAATTCCGATACTTAAAAATCTCCACAGGCGACACTTTAAACATTTTTACAGGTTACATGTTTCGATTTATAGCTCTCACCCTCCGCTCCCTACAAGGTAAGGCAGAGCCGCCTACTCTGGGAGGTACCAGAGTCAGGCAAGGTAGGAGAGAGAGATGCAGGAAAGCTTTGGGGAGGAGTTTGGGGCTGCACACTGTGCATATCGCATCCCTAAACCCTACACTCTGTACAAAGAACACCCCTGAACTCTGTACATAGCACATCCCTGAACCCTGCACTCTGTACACAGCACACTCCTGAACTCTGCATTCTGTACATAGCACACCCCTGAACCCTGCCCTCTGTACACAGCACACTCCTGAACTCTGCACTCTGCACGTAGCCTAGTTCTGCACTTTGCATGTAGCGCACTCCTGAACCCTGCACTCTGTACGTAGCATAATCCTGAGCTCTGCACTCTATGCGTAACGCACTCCCGAACCCTGTACTCTGTACATAGCATAATTCCTGAGCTCTGCTAGTAATGCACTCCTGAACCCTGCACTCTGTACATAGCATAATTCCTCAGCTCTGCACGTAACGCACTCCTGAACCCTGCAATCTGTACTTAGTATAATCTTAAGCCCTGAACTTAACACACTCTTGAACCCTGCACTCTGTACGTGGCATAATTCTTGGCTCTGAACTCTGTGCGTAATGCACTCCTGAGTCCTGCTCTCTTTAAGTAGCATAATCCTGAGCTCTGCATGTAAAGCACTCCCGAACCCTGCACTCGGTACATAGCATAATTCCTGAGCTCTGCTAGTAACGCACTCCTGAACCCTGCACTCTGTACATAGCATAATTCCTGAGCTCTGCTAGTAATGCATTCCCGAACCCTGCACTCTGTACATAGCATAATTCCTGAGCTCTGCTAGTAACGCACTCCTGAACCCTGCACTCTGTACATAGCATAATCCTGAGCTCTGCACATAACGCACTCCCGAACCCTGTACTCTGTACATAGCATAATCCTGAGCTCTGCATGTAATGCACTCCTGAACCCTGCACTCTGTACATAGCATGATCCTGAGCTCTGCACGTAACGCACTCCTGAACCCTGCACTCTGTATGTAGCATAATTCTGAGCTCTGCACTCTGTGCGTAATGCACTCCTGAACCCTGCTCTCTTTAAGTAGCATAATCCTGAGCTCTGCACATAACGCACTCCTGAACCCTGCACTCTGTACGTAGCATGATCCTGACCTCTGCACGTAACGCACTCTTGAACCCTGCTCTCTCTGTCTCTGTCTCTGTCTGTCTGTCTCTCTCTCTCTCTATATATATATATAGCATAATCCTGAGCTCTGCACGTAACGCACTCCTGAACCCTGCAATCTGTACGTAGTATAATCTTAAGCTCTGCACTTAACGCACTCTTGAACCCTGCACTCTGTACGTAGCATAATCCTGAGCTCTGTACGTAAGGCAATCCTGAACCCTGCACTCTATACATAGCATAGTTCTGCACTCTGCATGTAACGCACTCCTGAACCCTGCACTCTGTACGTAGAATAGTTCTGCACTTTGCATGTAACGCACTCCTGAACCCTGCAATCTGTACTTAGTATAATCTTAAGCCCTGAACTTAACACACTCTCGAACCCTGCACTCTGTACGTAGCATAATTCTTGGCTCTGCACTCTGTGCGTAATGCACTCCTGAACCCTGCTCTCTTTAAGTAGCATAATCCTGAGCTCTGCATGTAAAGCACTCCCGAACCCTGCACTCTGTACGTATCATAATTCCTGAGCTCTGCTAGTAATGCACTCCTGAACCCTGTACTCTGTACATAGCATAATCCTGAGCTCAGCACGTAACACACTCCTGAACCCTGCACTCTGTACATCGCATAATCCTGAGCTCAGCACGTAACACACTCCTGAACCCTGCACTCTGTACATCGCATAATCCTGAGCTCAGCACGTAACACACTCCTGAACCCTGCACTCTGTACATCGCATAATCCTTAACTCTGTATGTAACACACTCCTGAACCCTGCAGTCTTTACATAGCGCACCCAAGATACAACTGGCCCTTTGATGTGGCCCACGATGGAATTGAGTTTGACACCCCTGCTCTGGGGCCTCTGCTAAAAAAAATATATATTATTTGGGGGTTCTAAGTGACTTTCTAGCAAAAAGAAAAATTATTTTTTTCAGAACAGGTCGGGTTCAAGTGGGTAAACAGTTGCACGCCCTTCTTGTCAGTTGGGGGGGGGGGGAGGACAAGAGGTAGAACTGCAGCTCAACTGCCTACTTTTACCACCCCGGTAAATGAGCCTTCACATGGGAAATCTGTCTGCCTTTGTATTTGCCATTGGAAAGACCCATGGCGGAGCGGGACCGCTGACTGCAGGTAGCCACGGCTTGATTTGCCCGCGGCGTCAGTGTAAAGACGGCCTCTGTCTGCGGTAAGACGCTCTTCAATGGAGACCTGAAATATTTTTGAAAATGTCTGAAATTTGCTGGTTAAAAAAAAAAAAATTATATTTACCTCAATGTTGTGTTGAAGAACCTGGTTACCACGGCAACGGAAAGCCGTATTCGTGGACGTTTCGGAGTAAGCGGCGTATGGTCACCGGGGCACTTAAAATAAGTTGTAAATGAATAAAAAATATCAAATTTCTGTCCGAATTTTTATTTTCTTTTTGTTTTATGTCAGCCAAGTTTTACAAAGTATTGGTGGCGTTGTATTGCTCTGACGCGCCGCATTGGGAGGAAGGGATTTTTTTTCTGGTCTCCCAACAAATGCCTGCGAATATATTTGATTATATTTGATTATATTTGATTATATTTGCGGTTGTTCTTCCTCTTCCATTGTTTTCTTTGGCTTGCTGTCGGTTCTCGCCGTCTATAACCAAATTCAGTGCCCGTCACTTCCTTTGTCTGCTGGAAGGTCGCTGCGAGGACCAGGGGTCGCAATGGTTGGGATTTGGTCCAATATGTTAAAAAGGAATCTGTCAGAGGAGGCAAGAAATACCTGTGTGCAAAACCACAGATGGAAGCTGCCATTCTCTTACTCAGCGTTTCCCAGCTATTTTTCAGTTAGGACTAGTTGACACTAGCATTGCTCTCCAAAAAGCGATCTGCACTTTAGCGGCTGATTGGATGCATTGAAGTCAATGGGACATGATTTTGCATTGGAGTCAATAGGAAGCATTTTTGCATTGAAGTCAATGGGATGCTATTATGCATTGAAGTCAATAGGGGGGCAGTTTTGCATTGAAATCAATAGGACGCGATTTTGCACATTTGTTGCCAATAGTGCACATTTTGCTTGTTATTTTATTGCTACCTTAACACACAAACACTAATTTATAACTTGGGGGCGTATATAAAACTTGGATATTAATTCACCCAGTGAGAGTGCATGTACATCCTGTGAAAATGGGACAAAGAAAAAAACAAAACAAATGTTATTACACCTTTTTCTGTGCTGGAGGAATGTATTTCATTGATTTAAAATGGAAAATACCACATTTGGCCACTAGGCGGAGCTAAGTATCATAGGGAATTTCTGTGATACTTAGTGCCATGTAGTGGCCAGATTTAGTATTTTCCATTTTAAATCAATAAAAAACCTTTGCTTTGCTCCCAGCACATGTGCAGTGCTGGTGGAAGAGAGCCCACTTCTTTGACCCTGCATACAGTATATTAATTATGCTGTCTAGGGCACCCCTTACAAACACAGATGCCATCTCAGGGTGTCTTGTGCACCCCAATTGTAGAAGGCTGCTTCAACTCACCGCATGGACCATCTGGTGGTGAATTGCTGTATGCGGACATACAACTATAGACTGATTATTGAGCGCACAAACATTGTTTTATTTTTCTCAGGCCCTGATGAAGGGGTTGGAGGTGAAACTCCTGAAACGCGTCGGCTTCGCTAGCAATGGGGGCAGATTTACTAAAAACTGGTGCAGCTTCCATGTTTTATTGTCAAAGCTTAACTGAAGAAGCTGAAGTCAGAATCTGATTGGCTGCCATGCACATGCTCTGAGAGCTCCGGTTTTAGTAAATCTCCCCCCTATTATATGATTGGAATAAACTCCTATTTGGAAGATTACGGCGCTTCACTTCTGTAATGACGGCTTCTCTGACTCACCGCCCTCTTTGTAGGAGATTCCTTTTTAAAGTGTTATTTTTCAGCACAATTACAGCCGTCACAGGAAGACGTCACCGGCGTCCCGAAGTCACCTTCCCCGAAATGTCTTCTTCAAGTCACATTTATTATCAGCTGAGCAGCAAATGATAAAAGATAAAACTCCGGCAGTCTCTATAGGGATCTCTTCTCCACTCCGAGCTGTTAGACAGAAGAGTCATCAGGGAGGGAAACAGACCTTTGGCTGGTTAGTGATGCCGATGGACGGGACCTTCTGAATTTTTTGAAAATGTTTGCAGTTGATAGAAAAGGGATGTTTGTAGGTGCAGTAACCCACGGCAACCAAGAATGGGGTAGGCGTCAAAGGACTGACCCCATAAGTTGCCGTCTTGTTGCTGCGGGTTACTGCGCCTTACATACCATCATTGCATATTACTCGGGCTTGTTTGGCATTCAAAATAAAGGTAGGCAAAAAAAAATGGTGCAGATGTGTATTCTCCCCTGTGGGCCATAATCCCGCTGACACCAATGATTTGGGGGTATTCTGTCCTGGGGGCCATGATTACCCTGACACTAATGATTTGGGGGCCACTATTCCTTTGACACCAATAATTTGGGGTCATACTCCTGCTGACGCCAATGATTTTGTGTATTCTCCCCTGGAGGTCACGATCCCACTGACACCAGTGATTTGGGGGTATTCTGTCCTGGGGGCCATGATTACCCTGACACCAATGATTTGGGGTATTCTTCCCTGGGGGCCATTATCCCATTGATACCAAAGATTTGGGGGTATTCTCCCCTTGGGGGCCACTATTCCTTTGACACCAATGATTTGGGGTCATACTCCTGCTGACACCAGTAATTTAGGGGTATTCTGTCCTGGGGGCCATGATTACCCTAACACTAATAATTTGGGGGTATTCTTCCCTGGGGGCCACTATCACACCGACACTAATGATTTGGGGTATTCTTCCCTGGGGGCCATTATCCCATTGATACCAATGATTTGGGGGTACTCTCCCCTGGGGCCACGATCCCATTGATACCAATGATTTGGGGGTACTCTCCCCGGGGGGGGGGGGCATAATCCCACTGATGCTAATGATTTGGTGTATTCTTCCCTGGGGGCCACTATCACACTGACACAAATGATTTGGGGGTACTCTCCCTTGGCACCACAATCCCACTGACACCAGTTATTTGGGGGCATTCTCCCTTTGGGATCATAACCCCACGGATGCCAATGATTTGAGGGTTTTTTTTGTCTATTTAAGTTATAGTCATTCTTACCTTCGATTGGTTGATCCTTTTTATTACAAGTATATACATTCGTTGCATCACCGTACTTTTTATTACCAATCGGGTATAGAAGGTTATAGAAGAATTTACTAGCCCTGGTCTCACTACCCCTGCTCTATGGTGTACCCAGATGTGACCCTATTTGCTTCTGAACCAAAGAGCTTACTATTGGTTGTAAATAGGAGATGTTACATCAGGCCTGGAAGAGGGAGACATAAACTAATCAGAAGGGTGCAAAGGTCTAGGCCAGTGTTGGCGAACGTTGGCACCCCAGATGTTTTGGAACTACATTTCCCATGATGCTCAACTAGACTGCAGAGTGCCAAAAAAGTAAAAAAAACAAGAAGTGCATATTCACAATAGCCAACAGTGAAACTGGCGGTGTACATAAACCTGGGCGGCAAGGTGGTCCTATTGGAGATGGAACTGGTATGACCCTAACATAAGCCAGGCTGGCCATCTGACACATTTGCTCTGATGAAGAGAGCTTGTCTCTTGAAACACACCAGGCTCTTCCAAGACTGGTAGGCTATGCCAGTGCTGCCTTCTTCAGACCGGGGAGCCTTGAAATGAACACAGGTGGCAAGGTAGTCCTATTGGAGATAGAACTCGCATGACCCTGACATAAGTGAGGCTTGCCAGCTGATGTCAAGGGACAAGCCCTCTTCTACAGAGCAAAGCTTTACTCTGAAGAAGAGGGCTTGTCCCTTGAAATGCACCAGTCTCTTCCAAGACTGATAGGCTATGCCAGTGCTGCCTTCTTCAGACCAGGGAGTCTTGAAATGAACCCAGGTGGCAACGTGGTCCTATTGGAGATAGAACTTACATGACCCTGACATAAGCCAGGCGTTATTCTCTTCCAAGACTGGTAGGCTATGCCAGTGCTACCTTCTTCAGACCAGGGAGTCTTGAAATGAACCCAGGTGGTAACGTGGTCCTATTGGAGATAGAACTCACATGACCCTGACATAAGCCAGGCTTGCCAGCTGACGCGTGTCAAGGGACGAGCCCTCTTCTACAGAGCAAAGCTTTGCTCTGAAGAAGAGGGAGGACTTGTCCCTTGAAAGGAGCCATTCTCTTCCAAGACTGGTAGGATATGCCCAGGGCTGGGACAAGGGGTGGGCAGGAGGGGTGGCTGCCCTGGGCACAATGGTTTATTGCAGGGATGTGGGTTCCCTGACCCTAACCCTAAGGAAAGGGCGGGGAGGCCTAGTTTGGAATCTTTGCCCTGGGTGCTGGCTACACCAGTGACCAGTGCTGTCCTCTTTAGACCGGGGAGTCTTCAAATGAACCAAGGTGGCAAGGTGGTCCTATTGGAGATGAAACTTGCATGACCCTGACATAAGCCAGGTTTGCCAGCTGAAAAAGAGGGCTTGTCCCTTAAAACACGTCAACTGGCAAGCCTGGCTTATGTCAGGGTCATGTGAGTTCCATCTCCAATAGGACCACCGTGCCGGCTGGGTTCATTTCATGACGAGGGCAGCACTGGTGTGGCCTACCAGTCTTGGAAGAGAGCCGATATCTGTATGGTCACCTCCTACTACAGTCCTCTGGTTTCTTATTCATCCCCTAAGCAGGGGTCTCCAAATTTTGGCCCTCCAGTTGTTCAGGAACTACAATTCCCATCATGCCCAGTCTTGTCTGTGAATGTCGGAGTTTTACAATGCCTCATGGGACGTGTAGTTCCTCAACAGCTGGAGGGCCGTAGTTTGGAGGTTCCTACGGTCCCAGCACTGGGGTGTCAAGTTTATTTACTTTGTTACTGGAAGAGGGAGGAGCACAGTGGACGGAGGGAGGGAGGAGCACAGTGGACGGAGGGAGGGAGGAGCACAGTGGACAGAGGGAGGAGCACAGTGGACGGAGGGAGGGAGGAGCACAGTGGACAGAGGGAGGGAGCAGCACAGTGGACGGAGGGAGGGAGGAGCACAGTGGACAGAGGGAGGAGCACAGTGGACGGAGGGAGGGAGGAGCACAGTGGACAGAGGGAGGGAGCAGCACAGTGGACGGAGGGAGGGAGGAGCACAGTGGACAGAGGGAGGGAGCAGCACAGTGGACGGAGGGAGGGAGGAGCACAGTGGACAGAGGGAGGAGCACAGTGGACAGAGGGAGGGAGGAGCACAGTGGACAGAGGGAGGGAGCAGCACAGTGGACGGAGGGAGGGAGGAGCACAGTGGACAGAGGGAGGAGCACAGTGGGCAGAGGGAGGAGCTTCCCTTAGCTTGTTAGCAGCAATGAAGGTGACAACCACATCCGTGAAATAACGGATTTCCGGCCTATGGCGGTTGTGCGCTCACTCAGGCTGTGCTGGGAAGATTAGCAGACACTGGTGGGTGGGATTGTGCGGTGTACGATGTGAAGAAGTGTCACCATGCCTATTATATAACGAGCTGCGACCAATGGCAGCGCCCGATCAGAGCACGCCGCGTCCTCCTCTGTAGTCTTAGTCCTCCGCTAATCATTTCAGCGCCGTCACTATAACAGGTGATTGTGAGAAATCAGCGGGACGCCGCGTCTCGGAATTGTTAACCACTCCACTCCTCTGTTGCATGGAAACGGCTTCTTTACAATTATAGATGCATTGTATAATGATGGAGGGGATTGTAGAATGATGGAGGGGATTGTAGAATGATGGAGGGGATTGTAGAAGGATGGAGGGGATTGTAGAATGATGGAGGGGATTGTAGAATGATGGAGGGGATTGTAGAAGGATGGAGGGGATTGTAGAATGATGGAGGGGATTGTAGAATGATGGAGGGGATTGTATAATGATGGAGGGGATTGTAGAAGGATGGAGGGGATTGTAGAATGATGGAGGGGATTGTAGAAGGATGGAGGGGATTGTAGAATGATGGAGGGGATTGTAGAATGATGGAGGGGATGGTAGAAGGATGGAGGGGATTGTAGAATGATGGAGGGGATGGTAGAAGGATGGAGGGGATTGTAGAAGGATGGAGGGGATTGTAGAATGATGGAGGGGATGGTAGAATGATGGAGGGGATTGTAGAAGGATGGAGGGGATTGTAGAATGATGGAGGGGATTGTAGAATGAGGGAGGGGATTGTAGAAGGATGGAGGGGATTGTAGAATGATGGAGGGGATTGTAGAAGGATGGAGGGGATTGTAGAAGGATGGAGGGGATTGTAGAATGATGGAGGGGATGGTAGAAGGATGGAGGGGATGGTAGAAGGATGGAGGGGATTGTAGAAGGATGGAGGGGATTGTAGAATGATGGAGGGGATTGTAGAAGGATGGAGGGGATTGTAGAAGGATGGAGGGGATTGTAGAATGATGGAGGGGATTGTAGAAGGATGGAGGGGATTGTAGAAGGATGGAGGGGATTGTAGAATGATGGAGGGGATGGTAGAAGGATGGAGGGGATTGTAGAAGGATGGAGGGGATTGTAGAATGATGGAGGGGATGGTAGAAGGATGGAGGGGATTGTAGAATGATGGAGGGGATGGTAGAAGGATGGAGGGGATGGTAGAAGGATGGAGGGGATTGTAGAATGATGGAGGGGATTGTAGAAGGATGGAGGGGATTGTAGAATGAGGGAGGGGATTGTAGAATGAGGGAGGGGATTGTAGAAGGATGGAGGGGATTGTAGAATGATGGAGGGGATTGTAGAATGATGGAGGGGATGGTAGAATGATGGAGGGGATGGTAGAAGGATGGAGGGGATGGTAGAAGGATGGAGGGGATTGTAGAAGGATGGAGGGGATTGTAGAATGATGGAGGGGATTGTAGAAGGATGGAGGGGATTGTAGAATGAGGGAGGGGATTGTAGAATGATGGAGGGGATTGTAGAAGGATGGAGGGGATTGTAGAATGAGGGAGGGGATTGTAGAATGATGGAGGGGATTGTAGAATGATGGAGGGGATGGTAGAATGATGGAGGGGATGGTAGAAGGATGGAGGGGATTGTAGAAGGATGGAGGGGATTGTAGAATGAGGGAGGGGATTGTAGAAGGATGGAGGGGATTGTAGAAGGATGGAGGGGATTGTAGAATGAGGGAGGGGATTGTAGAAGGATGGAGGGGATTGTAGAAGGATGGAGGGGATTGTAGAATGAGGGAGGGGATTGTAGAATGATGGAGGGGATTGTAGAATGATGGAAGGGATTGTAGAATGATGGAGGGGATTGTAGAAGGATGGAGGGGATTGTAGAATGATGGAGGGGATTGTAGAATGAGGGAGGGGATTGTAGAATGATGGAGGGGATTGTAGAATGATGGAAGAGATTGTAGAATGATGGAGGGAATTGTAGAATGATGGAGGGGATTGTAGAAGGATGGAGGGGATTGTAGAATGATGGAGGGGATTGTAGAATGAGGGAGGGGATTGTAGAATGATGGAGGGGATTGTAGAATGATGGAGGGGATTGTATTTATAGAACAGGGGCTTCATTCTGCACAAGATCCGGCGTTGTGCGTTGTATAGAGGGAAACATTCTCGGGAGCTCTGTGAGGGTTCATATGATGGGCAGAGATACGTGTTTTATTCATCAGACGTTTTATCACTGAGTGTTCTGATCACACCGGCCAATGACAGAGTTTCCATCCTGCTGGGCTCACTGCGGGGAGAGATACATTGTATTATGATTGTGGAGAGAGGAGGAAGGTTACACAACCTTACTACTGGAGCCAATGGGGAGCAACATTGAGCTTCAATACAATCAGATTACATGCAGCCTGTTTATTCTGAGTCTCTCTCTGTTTCCGTACATTTCAGAGACACAGTATGCAGTGTGCTGGAAAACCATATAACAGATTTCTGTTCCTGCAGTATCTACTGTATCAGGGGTCTTGAATTAGAATTCATTGGGGTCCAGTCATAAAAATTTTCATCCAGCAGAGGTCCTTAAAACATCACAGCCCCCCCTTCTCATCACAGTTTCCCCTGTACACTAGTGTCTTCATCACCCCCTTCACCTCATAGCACCCTTTACATCACAGAACCCCCTGTACATCAGCGTAATCAGCACCCCCCTTCACATCATAGCCCCCTTATGTTACAGTCCCCCCTTTACATTAGGGTCTTCAGCCTACCCTTCACATCATAACCCCCCTTACATCACAGTCCCCCCTGTACATCAGCGTTATCAGCAACCCCCCCCCTCCCCCACATCATAGCCCCCTTTACATCACAGTCCCCCTTTGCATCACAGTCCCCCCTTTTCATCACAGTCCCCCCTGTACATCAGCGTCATCAGCAAACCCCCCCCACATCATAGCCCCCTTAACATCACAGTCCCTCCTGTACATCAGTGTCATCAGCACCCACCACCCCTCTCACATCATAGCCCCTTTACATCACAGTCCCCCCTTTACATTAGGGTCTTCAGCCTACCCTTCACATCATAACCCCCTTTACATCACAGTCCCCCCTGTACATCAATGTCTTCAGCACCCCCTTCATATCATAGACCGCTCTTTACATTCATTTTCTTAGCCCCCCCCCCCTCTTTACATCACAGTCCCCCCTTTAAAGCAGTCCCATTGTGTCCTCAGTGCCCCCCATCACATCATAGCCCCTTCTGTACATCAGTATTCTTAGCCCCCCCCCCCCCCGGTCTCATATTACAGTCCCACCTCTTTACATCACAGTCCCCCCTTTACAACAGTCCCACAGTGTCCTCAGTTCCCCTTGTAATCACAGCCCCCCATCACAATCCTCCTTGCAGTCATAGTCACTCCCATTTCCTCCCTTAGATCACTTATCAGCCTCCCCTGCACAGTCCTACCCTCCACAGCAAGGTAGGGACCCGGGAGAGGAGATCCAGCTGCTAAGTGGCATGGTCGTGGTCCAGACAGGACTGTCATTTGGTCCGGGTCTGGACCGCGGTCCGCCATTTAGTGATCCCTGTACTACTGTATATACTCCCTGGTCACCAGGGCCGCCATTGTAAATCACGGGTCCTCATACAGCCTACCTGAGTGGCCCTGCTGGACAAAATTCAAAGGGGTGGGGCCAGAACGTCTGATGGACAGGACCCCCTTCAAGTTAGACTCATCCTGGTTTCCAGCCAAACCCAGGCCCCCATGCTCACCCAGCGGGGCCAGGGTCCCATACCCCTCCATCGGCCGCCCTGCTGGTCACTGTTGGCATTCAGATTGACTGGTATTATCATATAACTTAACAAATTCATATTCTATTAAAGCTGAGCTCCAGGAACATAAAAAGACACCAATTTATGCATCTCTGTAATCATTAATATGATTATTAAGTATATTTTTGTAAATATAAGCAGTATAAGTACCTGACTATGACCTGGTATCAATTTCTTGCAGTCCCTGTACAGCAGAGCTCAGATTGTGGGAGTGAAAAAGGAGCATAAGAAGCATGCCGACAGGAGGAGAGAGCAGAGTGACAGAGAGAGGAGCTGGTCACTATACTGCTTCTCCTTTCATTGGCTGGTCCAGGATGACCTGTGCACTGAGAAAGTGTGTTAAATGATGCTGGCCAGGCCACATCCTAACGTGTTTCGTCCCATACTCATCCACATGATTAAGCCCCATGGCCAGGACGAAATGGGTTGGGAGGGTGACCTGGATGGAGCCCAGGCTGAGGCTGTTTTCACTTTCCACACACAAGGTTTTTGTTGTGATGTGCAGCTTTTGGGACTTTCTTTGCATCGATATCCACAAAGCTGGGACAAGCTCCGTCCCTGCCTGCCCTCCCAGTGCCTGACTGCAGATGAGGACCTGTCAGAGCCTTGACCTTAGTTTTGGCATAGATTTACTGAATGATGCTTGCCCTGAGGACATCTAATGGCAGAAAAAAGTATTGCAGGGAAAATCTCTGGATTGAAGGTGACTATTGCAGCAAGAGTTGTTTTTTATATTTTATCTTTTATAGACTATTCATTTATATCCCAGTTATTTTTGGCTGTTTTATTTTAAAGCCTATCTAAGCCCAAAAATAAAACTAAAATTCATATATGGTCAGGATTTTTCCTTTTATTTTCACCTGGAAATTCTGCGAATAACAGAGTCCCTGTCCTGTAGAGTCTACGCTCACTCATTGGATAGAAAACTGGCGAAAAGACAGAATTCAGAGAGTCGTGGTTAATGATTCTTACTCTGAATGGTCTAAGGTTATCAATTGGGTACCCCAAGGTTCAGTGCTGAGACCCTTACTTTTTATTATCTTTATAAATGATATGGGGTCTGGGATTTCAGTCTTTACAGATGACACCAAGCTATGGAGTGGAATAACGTCCTTACAGGATGTCTCCAACTTACAAGCCGACCTCAATGCTCTGTCTAATTGGGCAACTGTGTGGCAAATGAGGTTTATTGTTGATAAATGTAAAGTTCTGCACTTGGGGGCTAAGAATATGCATCATACACACTAGGGGGAGTACAACTGGGGGAGTCCATGGTGGAGAAGGATCTGGGGGAATCCATGGTGGAGAAGGATCTGGGGGAATCAATGGTGGAGAAGGATCTGGGGGAATCAATGGTGGAGAAGGATCTGGGGGAATCAGTGGTGAAGAAGGGTCTGGGGGAATCAGTGGTGAAGAAGGATCTGGGGGAATCAGTGGTGAAGAAGGGTCTGGGGGAATCAGTGGTGAAGAAGGATCTGGGGGAATCAGTGGTGGAGAAGGATCTGGGGGAATCAGTGGTGAAGAAGGATCTGGGGGAGTCAATGGTGGAGAAGGATCTGGGGGAATTCATGGTGGAGAAGGATCTGGGGGAATCTATGGTGGAGAAGGATCTAGGGGAATCAGTGGTGGAGAAGGATCTGGGGGAATCCATGGTGGAGAAGGATCTGGGGGAATCCATGGTGGAGAAGGATCTGGGGGAATCAATGGTGAAGGATCTAGGGGAATCAGTGGTGGGGAAGGATCTGGGGGAATCCATGGTGGAGAAGGATCTGGGGGAATCAATGGTGGAGAAGGATCTGGGGGAATCAATGGTGGAGAAGGATCTAGGGGAATCAGTGGTGGAGAAGGATCTGGGGGAATCGGTGGTGGAGAAGGATCTGGGGGAATCCATGGTGGAGAAGGATCTGGGGGAATCAATGGTGGAGAAGGATCTGGGGGAATCAATGGTGGAGAAAGATCTGGGGATTTTGGTAGATCATAAGCTCAATAATAACATGCAATTCCAAGCTGCGGTTTCCAAAGCGAGCAAAGTCCTTTCTTATATAAGAGAGGGATGGACTCCAGAGAGAGAGAGACATCATCTGTACAAATCATTAGTAAGACCTCATCTGGAATATGAAGTTCAGTTTTGGGCTCCAGTTCTCAAAAAGGATATCAGGGGAACTGGAGAAAGTACAGAGAAAAGCAACCAAACTGATAAGAGGCCTGGAGGAGCTCAGCTATGAGGAAAGATTAGAGGAACTGAATTTATTCTGTCTTGTGAAGAAGAGGTTAAGGTGGGGGATATGATCACCATATATAAATATATAAGCGGGCGATATGATCTCCATGTATAAATATATAAGGGGGGATATGATCTCCATGTTTAATACATAAGGGGGGATATGATCTCCATGTATAAATACGTAAGGGGATATGATCTCCATGTATAAATACATAAGGGGGGATATGATCTCCATGTATAAATATATAAGGGGTCCATATACTTGATGTTGAGTTATTCACTGTAAGGTCATCACAGAGGACACGGGGACACTCTTTACATCTGGAGGAAAAAAGATTTATTCTCCAAATACGGAAAGGTTTCTTCACAGTAAGAGCTGTGAACATGTGGAATAGACTTCCTCCAGAGGTGGTTCTGGCCAGCTCAGTAGATTGCTTTAAGAAAGTCCTGGATACTTTCCTACATGTACAGAATATAACTGGATGACATTTATAGGTAAAGTTGATCCAGGGAAAATCCAATTGCCTCTCGGGAGGATCAGGAAGGATTTTTTACCACTGCTGGAGATAAATTGGATCATACTTTGCTGGTTTTTTTGCCTTCCTCTGGATTAACTGTGGGTGTATATGGGATTGTATGATTTTGTTTTTGGTTGAACTAGATGGACTTGTGTCCTTTTTCAACCTGACTAACTATGTAACTCCTCCACTGTATCTATGGAGGGATCCATTTGCTTCAAGCCTTAACCCTTTTGCTGCTACAGTACCTCCATTTGACTTGGTATCAGCCTACTATTGTCTTTGTACAGCAGAGCTCAGATTGGGTGAGGAAGAAGTAGCACAAAAAAAAACAAAACAAACAAGCGGTTGTCCTGCACGGCTTATGTGCTAACAAGGAACATGCTGATAGGAGGAGTAAGCAGAGTAACAGAGAAGTACATTTTTTGCACTGCTTCTCTTTTTACTGCTGAGTTACAGGCTTGGGGGGGGGGATAGACGACTTGTAAGCTCCTACCTCAGGCAAGATCTACACAGGAGATTGTTGGTAACTTAATGCAGATAATGACTGGGAGCAGCAAAGGGCCTCCATGCAGATGGAACTAATGTCTTCCTATGATGTCAGGTACACAAGGAGCGTGCAGGAGCCTCTCTTGGGATCATTGCACACGATCAGAGCATTGTGTGGTCAAGCGGGACTAATCACTACTACATGGCTACATTGTTCCCTCTGTTTAGGGATCAGTTGCTGCTCCTGGGGATTATTCACCACCGATTTCCATACTGTGATTAGGCTGCTAAAAAACCTCCTAAAAACACATAACAAATGTGTAAAAAGTTGCAAAGACAAAAAGCATTTATTCCATTAGCCTCCAGATACTCACATCTTATGCTGTGGTTCTCTATGATCACCAATGTAAGGAACATTCTTCTCACTGATCACCAATGTAAGGAACATTCTTCTCACTGATCACCAATGTAAGGAACATTCTTCTCACTGATCACCAATGTAAGGAACATTCTTCTCACTGATCACCAATGTAAGAGACATTCTTCTCACTGATCACCAATGTAAGGAACATTCTTCTCACTGATCACCAATGTAAGAGACATTCTTCTCACTGATCACCAATGTAAGGACCATTCTTCTCACTGATCACCAATGTAAGAGACATTCTTCTCACCGATCACCAATGTAAGGAACATTCTTCTCACTGATCACCAATGTAAGGAACATTCTTCTCACTGATCACCAATGTAAGGAACATTCTTCTCACTGATCACCAATGTAAGGAACATTCTTCTCACTGATCACCAATGTAAGGAACATTCTTCTCACTGATCACCAATGTAAGGGACATTCTTCTCACTGATCACCAATGTAAGGAACATTCTTCCCACTGATCACCAATGTAAGGAACATTCTTCTCACTGATCACCAATGTAAGGAACATTCTTCTCACTGATCACCAATGTAAGGAACATTCTTCTCACTGACCACCAATGTAAGGGACATTCTTCTCACTGATCACCAATGTAAGGAACATTCTTCTCACTGATCACCAATGTAAGGAACATTCTTCTCATCGATCACCAATGTAAGGAACATTCTTCTCACTGATCACCAATGTAAGGAACATTCTTCTCACTGATCACCAATGTAAGGAACATTCTTCTCACTGATCACCAATGTAAGGAACATTCTTCTCACTGACCGCCAATGTAAGGAACATTCTTCTCACTGACCGCCAATGTAAGGAACATTCTTCTCACTGACCGCCAGTGTAAGGAACATTCTTCTCACTGATCACCAATGTAAGGAACATTCTTCTCACTGATCACCAATGTAAGGAACATTCTTCTCACTGATCACCAATGTAAGGAACATTCTTCTCACTGATCACCAATGTAAGGAACATTCTTCTCACTGATCACCAATGTAAGGAACATTCTTCCCACTGATCACCAATGTAAGGAACATGCTTCTCACTGATCACCAATGTAAGGAACATTCTTCCCACTGATCACCAATGTAAGGGACATTCTTCTCACTGTCTAGTGTAAGGGTACATACAGTATCTCACACTGTATGTCACAGTATGAGTACTGTAACATACTGAAGCAGATCATGATCCCCTCCCTTCAGAGACTGGACCGCAGGGCAGTATTCCAACATGATAACAACCCCAAACACACCTCCAAGATGACCACTGCCTTGCTAAAGAAGCTGAGGGTAAAGGGGATGGACTGGCCAAGCATGTCTCCAGACCTAAACCCTATTGATCATCTGTGGGACATCCTCAAATGGAAGGTGGAGGAGCGCAAGGTCTCTAACATCCACCAGCTCCGTGATGTCATCATGGAGGAGGGGAGGAGGACTCCAGTGACAACCTGTGAAGCTCTGGTGACCTCCATGCCCAAGAGGGTTAAGGCAGTGCTGGAAAATAATGGTGGCCACACAAAATATTGACACTTTGGGCCCAATTTGGACATTTTCACTTAGGGGTGTACTGACTTTTGTTGCCAGCGGTTTAGACATTAATGGCTGTGTGTTGAGTTATTTTGAGGGGACAGCAAATTTACACTGTTATACAAGCTGTACACTCACTACTTTACATTGTAGCAAAGTGTCATTTCTTCAGTGTTGTCACATGAAAAGATAGAAGAAAAGATTTAGAAAAATGTGGGGGTGTACTTACTTTTGTGAGATACTGTATATGAGTGGTCATCAACCCTGTCCTCAGGGCCCACTAACAGGCCAGGCTTTAAGTATTACCTTGGGGAGATGCAGACTAGAATACTGCAATCACTAAGCAGCAAATGATATCACTTGTGATGTATTTCAGTTATCTTACAAACCTGGCCTGTTAGTGGTTTCTGAGGACAGGGTTGATGACCACCGCTGTATATCACATTCATGTTCATTGATGATATATACAGTAGAGGAAGAAAGTGTTGCAGAAGATTGTAATATTCTCAGTTTGTTACGTTGTATTTTCTTTTATTTATAATTTTCAGCTCTCACTGAATATGATATTTTGCCATAAAATGCAGAGATAACAATTCTTATTGAGGAATCCCTGAGAAGATATTTGAAGGGTTCCTCCATGTTAGGAGGGGTCTTCAAAAAGTTTTGACACTTTTATATTTTCGTTGTAAGCGGTGAGGGAGGGAGGAGTGGTCATTGGTTGTGTCTGAGTGTCATGTGACTCTTCTGTCTGGCTGACCTTGAAGTTTAGCACAAGAATTGTCACGCCGTGGTGAAGATTGCTGCAGAACATATACAAAAATCGAGGAAACTTTTTGAAGAACCCTCGTTAAAAATGTTGGGTAAGGCCGGCCTCCTCCTTCAGACCATCGGAAGTCAGTGGTCCTGCTCAGGCTGCTGGTATTTCGGGAGTAGTGATCAGTAATCTTTGCAGTAATGAGATCCCATTCCTGGTTGTGTTGTACATAAAGCCGTCCTTTTCCATGCTCTGACCGGGGAGGTGTGGAGGAACTCAACCCACAGCGAGGTCACAGCGTGCCGCTTGCCTTGAAGCCGTTTTGTTCCCATGGAAACGTTTTTGTGTTTACACACAGTGACCGGCACGGCTTACTACGGGCCCCATTGTTCCCGAACATAATAAGTCAGCTATTTGCAGAAATGTTTGTGAGTGTTTGAGGACGGGCGGCCCTGTGATGAGGGGCAGCTGACTTTATGAATGGACGGGATGGTGGCCTTGCCACCTCGTCCTCATGTGACTGTTTACATGGAGTGTGATTGAATTCCGGCCCCCGGCGGGTGACGTTTTCATTGATAGGTTTGTTCTTTGGAAACAATGAGACAGTAGCCTGTGACACCATGTTACGTTTTTAGGCACGTGTGAGTACGTTGTGGTGACACCGCCGAGAAGGTTCTTCCATTCCCAGGTGAAGACCCAATCACTAAAATCTCATGTAAGCTTTAAGGTGGACGCAAATTTCCCCGAGACAACCAACAAACCTTCATTGTTACATTGTTACATACAGAAGTTATTCTGGTTATAAAAAAGACACAAGTCCATCCAGTTCAACCAATCTTACCATTTTAACTACTTAAGCTCCGGAAGGTTTTATCCCCTTCATGGCCAGGCCAATTTTGGCACTGAGCTACTTTAACTGGTATTTGCGTGGTCCTGCAACATTGTACCCAAATTAAATGTATATCATTTTTTTCACACAACTTTCTTTTGGTGGTATTTGATCACCACTGTTTTTTTTTTTTTTTTTTTTTATTGTATCAACAAAAAAAACACCAAAATTACTTTTTGCTATAAAACATATCAAATAAAAAAAAAGTGAATTTCTTTATACATTTTTTTCCAAAATGTATTCTGCTACATGTCGTCTTTGGTAAAAAAAAAAAAAAAAAAGATAAAAAGAAATAAGATCTCAAATTTTGTTTGTCGGAAACTCTGATGGAAAATGTGCGATGGGAGCGTACACACGGTCGGAATTTCCGATGACAAGCTCCCATCGAACATTTCCCCGATGGAAAATCCGACCGTGTGTACGCGGCATTAGTGTAAGGGTGTGCAAACTTATGTAATCATATTGTTTTGTTTTTACTTTCCTCCACCTAAAAGATTTCAGTTTCTTGTTCTCCTGAATTGTACAATTTATGGGTCACATGAAAGGTGGGAAAAGTTCTGAAATGATTTATTTTTGTCTCTTTTTTTTTACATCCCAGAAACCGGACATTTTACCCCCCGGTGTGTATATATACTGTATACAGGGTGTGTGTATATATACTGTATACAGGGGTGTGTATATATACTGTATACAGGGGGTGTGTATATATACTGTATACAGGGTGTGTGTATATATACTGTATACAGGGGTGTGTATATATACTGTATACAGGGTGTGTGTATATATACTGTATACAGGGGTGTGTATATATACTGTATACAGGGGGTGTGTATATATACTGTATACAGGGTGTGTGTATATATACTGTATACAGGGGGTGTGTATATATACTGTATACAGGGTGTGTGTATATATACTGTATACAGGGGTGTGTATATATACTGTATACAGGGTGTGTGTATATATACTGTATACAGGGGTGTATATATATACTGTATATGGGGATGTATATATATACTGTATATAGGGGTGTGTATATATACTGTATACAGGGGTGTATATATATATATATACTGTATACAGGGGGTGTGTATATATACTGTATATAGGGGTGTGTATATATACTGTATATAGGGGTGTGTGTGTATATATATATATATACTGTATACAGGGGTGTGTATATATATATATATATACTGTATACAGGGGTGTGTATATATATATATATATATATATATATATATATATATATATATATATATATATATATATATATATACTGTATACAGGGGTGTATATATATATATATATATATATATATATATATATATATACTGTATACAGGGGTGTGTATATATACTGTATACAGGGGTGTGTAGACTTTTTATCTCCACTGTATATACAGAGCAGGTCACAGAGTTCAGGCTTCAATCAGAGGCTTCTCACACTGATTTTGACCCGGTGATGTGACTATTGTGATCGCCATTTACACGTCTTCTTCAGTTACACTTTTGCTTAGAGATCAGCGGAGTGGATATTGTTTGTCGTCTCTTTTCTGTAACCTGTAATTATCTCCGAGTCCTTCATGTGATCTCAGAACGTGTGCATGGAAACCGGAGCGAGCCGCGCGTTCTCCTCCACAGGCGACAAATGTCAATTCCTCGTTCCCAACACAGGATTTCCAGGGGCGCTGTGCTGCTCAGACAGGGAGCTAAACCTCCCCTTCCCGAGTAAAGTTCATGTGAACTCTCGTATGTACAGAATGACGCGCACTAAAGCCCCGTTCACACCTGAGCAATGTTTTTTGGCACTTTCTTTTTTCTTTTTCTTTTTTTGTTTGCTTTTGTACGGTGTATTTGAGTACTTGTGTACAGCGCTTTTAAAGAGTTTTGAGATTTGGCGTTTTTATTTATTTATTTTTTATTAGCCAATAGAGAAAAATATAATCTGTTTATCTTACTTTTTTATAAGGGGTTAAAGGTTATGGTTAGGGGTTCAGTTATATACATTTATTTATTATTTATGTAATTACTTATTATTTTTTTAGTTAGGTCAGGGTTAGGATTAGGGTTCATTCTAAATATTAAGGTATCGGGTTATTATTGGGGTTAATATTAGGGTTAGGGTTATTTTATTTATTTTCATATATTTTATTTATTTGCGACTATTAAAATGTATTAATGTAATTTATTTAATTTTAATTTATTTTTTTTTCACTTTTTTGTAAGGGGTTAAGTTAAGGGGTAAGGGTTAAAGAGTATGTTAAGGGGTTAAGTTATATAAATAATTTATTTTATACTTATGTATTTAATATTAGGGTTAAGGTTATTTTATATCTTTTCATAAATTTTATTTATTTATTTATTTATGATGATGATCAAAATGTCAATATTTATTATTTATAAATGTATTTTTTACTTAAGGAGTAGGAGTAGGGGTTAAAGGTTATGGTTAGAGCTGGGGGATCATTTATTTAAATATTTAATTTATTATTTATTTTGTTAGGTTAGGGTTAGGAATTAGGAGTAGGGATAATGGATAATATTAGGGTTCAGGGTTATTATTAGGGTTAATTGTTAGAATTTGGGTTAGGGGTTAATATTAGTTTTTTTAAAATATATTTTATACTATTAATATATTTTCATACTATTTATTTATTTATGATTATCAAAATGTCTTAATGTAATTTATTTATTATTTATAAATGTTTTTTATTTTTAGGTGTAGGGGTTAAAGGTTATGGTTAGGGTTAGGAGATAATTTATTTAAATATTTAATTTATTATTTATTTATTTATTTTGTCAGGGTAGGGTTAGGAATTAGGATTAGGATTAATGGATAATATTAGGGTTCAGGGTTATTATTAGGGTTAATGGTTAGGGTTAGGGGTTAATATTAGAGTTAGGGTTATTTTATAAATTTTCATACATTTTATTTATTTATGATTATCAAAATGTGTTAATGTAATTTATTTATAATTTATGAATTTATTAATTTTTTTACTGTAGGAGTAGGGGTTAAAAGGTAATGGTTAGGGGATAATTTATTTAAATATTTAATGTATTTATTTATTTATTTATGTTGTTAGGTTATGGTTAGGAGTTAGGATTAGGGTTAGTGGATAATATTAGGGTTAGTGGTTAAGATTATGGTTAGGGGTTAATATTAGGGTTAGGGTTATTTTATTTATTGTCATATATTTAATTTTTTATTTTAATGTATTATTTATTCTTTTTTTTTTTTTTTTTTTACTTTTTTTGTAAGGGGTTCGGGAATGAGGTTAAAGGTTAAGGGGTTAAAGGTTATAGTCAGGGTTAGGGGATCATTTATTTAAATATTTAATTTTTTATTATTTATTTATTTACTTTTTTTTTAAGGTTAGGGGTTAGGATTAGGGTTAGTGCATTATATTAGGGGTAGGGGTTAACATTAGGGTTTGGGTTATTTTATTTATTTTTCTTATTTATTTATAATTATTATATGTATTTTTTTCTTTATTTGTTTTGTTAATTTATTATTATTATTTTTTTTTTTTTTTGCATTAGAGCAGAAAAACACACAACACACTAAAATGCTCAAAACCGCTCTAATCAAGCGTTTTGCTTTTCTACGGAACAAAAAAAGTAAAAAACGCGCCAATCTTCCCTAAATTTGAGCTACAAAAAAAAGCTCCAGAACTTTTTTGAGCTTTTGGCTGACTTGTAGAGGAGATCCGACCCAACTCCATAGAGAATCATTGATTTTTTTCTCCTCCAGCGTTTTGGAGCTTCGCACTACAAAACGCTGAGATGTAAATGGGGCCTAGGCGAGCCATACCGCGCCCGGGCACATTGACCAATCGGCCAATCGACTAGCCTGTGTACCCATAGGAGGGAGGGGAGGAGCTTATTTAGCATTTTGCAGGTGTCAAATTACTTCCTGATTTTTTTTAAATTAACTTTAAATTGAATTTAAATGAAACAAAAATAAAAATGTAAATAAATGAAAAATTTGGGGGGGGGGGGGGGGATGTAATTAAATTAAAAATGTTGTAATTTTTTGAAAAAAAAAACAAAACATTTTGATCAATTAAAAAACTAAATGAAAGTACTTTTTTTTAATTTGAACTTTCTAAATTTTTCAGTCTTCTGTTCACCTCTCCCGTTTTTTTCTCCACTTCCTCACAGACCTGGACAGGGTAACGGCTGCAGGTGGCCACTCCCCTAATTTTTTTCCTTGGGCACCAGACCATCAAAGATGGTGGCACCAGAGTATGGGAGGAAGGGGGGGTGGGCAGGGCCAGCATTGAGGGGACTGAAATTTCTCTTTAAATTAAATGTAAAATTAAACAAAAATATAAATTAAATCTAAATACATTTTGAAAAAAAAATTGAAAAAATTATAAATAAAAAAAATGTATATTTTGATACATTTAAAAAATTCAACTAAATAACTTTTTTTTTTTTTTTTTAATATTATCATTTAAACTTTCTGAATGTTTCAGTCTTCTGTTTACCTGTCTTATTTTTTTTCTCCACTTTGTCACAGACCTGGACAGGGTAACGGCTGCAGGTGACCACTCCCCTGATTTTTTCCTTGGGCACCAGACCATCAAAGATGGTGGCATCAGAGTGTGGGAGGAAGGGGGGGGGGGGCAGGGCCAGCATTGAGGGGACTGAGGTTTCTCTTTAAATTAAATGTAAAATTAAACAAAAATATCAATTAAATCTAAATACATTTTGAAAAAAATTGAAAAAATAAAAATAAAATTTATATTTTGATACATTTAAAAAATTAAATTAAATAACTTGTTTTTTTTTAAATATTATCATTTAAACTTTCTGAATGTTTAAATTTTCCGTTCACCTGTCCTATTTTTTTTCTCCACTTCGTCACAGACCCGGACAGGTTAACGCTGCAGGTGACCACTCCCCTAATTTTTTCCCTATGCACCAGACCTTCAAAGATGGTTGCCCCAGTTGGTTTGGGGGGGGGGGGGGGTGCAGAGAGGGCATTAAGGGGACGGAAGTTCCTCTTTAAATTAAATGTGAAATAAAACAAAAATTAAATTACTGACATTTAAAAAAAAAAAATAAACAATTAAAATTAAAAAAAAAAATAAAGATTTTGATACATTTAAAAAAATGTAATTAAATTACTTTAATTTTTTTCCTTTTTATTATTATCATTTAAACTTTCTGTATTTTTCTGACTGTCTTTCATTCACCTGTCTTGTTTTTTTCTCCGCTGTGTCACAGACCTGGACAGGGTAATGGCTGCAGGTGCCCACTCTCCTAATTTTTTCCAGAGTGTGTGGGGGAGGGGGGGGAGATGGGTCAGCATTGAGGGGACTGAAGTTCCTTTTTAAATTAAATGTAAAATAAAACAAAAATATACATTTAAATTAAATACATTTTGACAAAATTAAAATACAAAATTAAAATAAAAATTAATAAAAATTTTGATGAATTAAATACATTTAATTATTAAAATTTACATTTAAATGACTTTTTTTATTATTTAAACTTTCTAAATTTCTCAGTCTCCTGTTCACCCGACCGTTTTTATTTCTACTTCTTGGAGGGGGTGACGCCGCGCAGGTGACCGCAATCCTTATTTCTTCGCTGCTGTTTATACAAACGCACATTTCAGTGTTTCCAGTCCCAACAATAAACAAGTTACAGTCAATCCAGGACATTATTCTCGCGGCCGTCACCCTAATCTCAGCAAACAACCAAAGAAATGTCCCCGGACTGAGGAGGCCGTTCATCATTCCGGAGGGTGACGATCGCTCGCCCCTTCACCTGCGCAACAAAAAAGACGTATTTGCGGCTTCGTGTTTAAAAAGCATTTGTCAAAACACCACTTAAGAGGAGTTTACGAGAGCGAGGAGCTTCGAGGAGCAAATATTTCTTTTTGTTGTATTTTTCTTTGTTGGATAAAAAAAACAAACCTGAAGAGAGTTCATTCGTAACGTGTCATTACTGGTCGTTATTAGCCGGAATTTATGTTCTGCAGTACAAATACGTTCTTACCCTTCCCGTGTCCTGAGCGCACCTGCGGACGTGTGAAAGAACAATATGATGTAACACCCGCAGGGATGTAAGAAGGAAATTTTGACTCAATTGTAACATTTTTCAAGTATTAAAGTAAAACTACAACCAAAAATAAGATAAAAATGATCAGCACATTACAGAGCATCTGGAAAGTATTCACAGTGCTTCACTTTTTCCACATTTTGTTATGTTACAGCCTTATTCTAAAAATGGATTAAATTCATTATTTTCCTCAAAATTCTACAAACAATCCCCCATAATGACAACGTGAGAGAAGATTCCTTGAAATCTTTGCAAATTTATTAAAAAATAAAACAAAAATCCCATGTACATAAGTATCACAGACTCCTCCCATCACAGGCTCCTCCCATCACAGCCTCCTCCCATGTACATAAGTATCACAGACTCCTCCCATCACAGCCTCCTCCCATGTACAGAAGTATCACAGACTCCTCCCATCACAGGCTCCTCCCATCACAGGCTCCTCCCATGTATATAAGTATTACAGACTCCTCCCATCACAGACTCCTCCCATCACAGGCTCCTCCCATGTACATAAGTATCACAGACTCCTCCCATCACAGACTCATCCTATGTACAGAAGTATCACAGAGGAGGAGTCTGTGATACTTATGTACATGGGAGGAGCCTGTGATACTTATGTACATGGGAGGAGCCTGTGATACTTATGTACATGGGAGGAGCCTGTGATACTTATGTGCATGGGAGGAGCCTGTGATACTTATGTACATGGGAGGAGTCTGTGATGGGAGGAGTCTGTGATACTTATGTACATGGGAGGAGTCTGTGATGCTTATGTACATGGGAGGAGCCTGTGATACTTATGTACATGGGAGGAGCTGTGATACTTATGTACATGGGAGGAGCCTGTGATACTTATGTACATGGGAGGAGCCTGTGATACTTATGTACATGGGAGGAGCCTGTGATACTTATGTACATGGGAAGAGTCTGTGATGGGAGGAGTCTGTGATATTTATGTACATGGGAGGAGCCTGTGATACTCATGTACATGGGAGGAGTCTGTGATACTTATGTACATGGGAGGAGTCTGTAATGCTTATGTACATTGGATTTTTCCATTTTTTATTTTTAATACATTTTTAAAGATTCTAAACAAACTTCTATCACGTTGTCATTATGGGGGATTGTTTGTAGAATTTTGAGAAAAATAATCAATTTAATCCATTTTGGAATAAGGCTGTAACTTAACAAAATGTGGAAAAAGTGAAGCGCTGTGAATACTTTCCGGATGCACTGTATAAGATAAAATAATAAAAACAGGATTGGCTACAATATTCACCTCCATAAATTTCCCCCGCTGTACATTTTTTGCCACCTGATGTCCTCAGTCTGATGGCCAGGATCATTCAAAACATTTCCTCTGAACCCAGGTGGTCTTGGACCCACCCCCCAGCTTGAGCTCATCTCTCTGTCACTCTGCTTTCTCCTCCTATCAGCATGCTTCTTGTCAGCACATGAACTGATTGACTGCTGGTGCTGCTTCTTCCTCTCACACTCCAGCCTTGCTGTACAGGGACTGCAAAGGGCTGATAATAGATCGAATTTAGGTACTGCCACTGCTTGTGTTTAAAAAATACATTCAACAATGTATTAACGGATAACCGGGCTGCATTCATTTTTTTGTCTTTTAAATCTGCCTGGAGATCAGCTTTAAAGCCCAACATTTTAAAGGGGAACTTTGTGCAGTAATCCCGTGTGAGACTTCCTGTGATAAAGACCACTCACTGCTGCCCTCTCTCCTTGTGCAGGGGGACTGGTCTTGTCTCCGCCCCCCTCCTGAAGTGGGTGGAGGCTTCTGGGCCCCTCCCACAGCTCTGCAATCTCCTTGTGCAGGGGGGGACTGGTCTTGTCTCCGCCCCCCTCCTGTAGTTTTTTTGTAGTGGGTGGGACCCGCTGGGCCCCTCCCACAGCTCTGCACAGGCTATGTACAGCACGGTGATGACTTCACTGCTAATTTTACAAAGTAATATCTGGGTTTGCAATGGAGGGAGCACATACGAGTACCCCCCCATAGGAAGTGGCTTGCTGTGGGGGCACTGAGTGGGGGGGGAGGAGCCAAGAGAGATGGCAAGAGACCTGAGAAGAGGATTGGGGCTGCTCTGTGCAAAACCGTTCTTTAACCACTTGCCGACCGCAATACGTATATATACGCTGCAGTTCGAGGTGCACCGGGGTTATGGTTGAAGCTGTCACCCATAACCCCCGGCATTTTTTTTTTTTTTGCAGCCACCGGCTGTCTTTCTCATGAAAGAAGTCAGAGCGGCTAATTAGCTGCTGGATCACTTTCAGAAGGGGCGGGAGGGAATGACCCCCTCCCCCCGCCGGTGTTCCTTGGGCTTAATGGTTTCACCGGCGTGCCTGAAAAACGATCCCACTCACCTGCCCGGCCATAGAGGTTCCCAGAGACCAGATCCTCTCTGATTGCCTCTATGGCCTTGGAGGACCGGAGCGACCTCATGACATCACTTCCGGTCCAGGGCGAAAGTAAAACATTTTTTTTTTAAAAGCAAAAGATTTTTTTTTTGTGTGTCTGTATATACTCCAAGTGACTGGGGGTGGTGGGATGGGGGGGGGTTGTTGAAGGGGGGGTGGTTTGTGTTTTTTTTGGGGTTTGGTTTGGTCTGGTGTTATTTTGTTTTTGTGATTTTGACTGTATTGTTTTAAATGTTGTTTCCATATAAAATAATAAAAAGGATTTGATTTAAAAAAAAAAGAAAAAGATCAAAACATTTTTTTTTGATCTTTTGCTTTTAAAGGTAAAGAAGAGATTTTGGGTCTTTTTGACCTCCAGATCTCTCAGTAAAGAGGACCTGTCACTCACTAATTCCTATTGCAAGGGATATTTACATTCTTTGTACTAGGAATAAAAGTGATTAAAAAAAAATAAAATTAAAGAGACAGTGTAAAAAATAAATAAATAAAAAAAGTAAAGCGCCCTAAATCCCCCGTGTTCATGCGCTGAAGCAAACACATACGTAAGTCGCGTAACTCATATGTAAACGGTGTTCGCACCACACATGTGAGGTATCACCGCGAACGTCAGAGCGAGAGCAATAATTCTAACTCTAGACCTCCTCTGTAACTCTAAACAGGTAACCTGTAAAAAAATTTAAAGCGTCGCCTATGGAGATTTTTAACTACCGTAGTTTTTCGCCATTCCACGAGCGTGCGCAATTTTAAAGCGTGACATGTTAGGTATCTATTTACTCGGCATAACATCATCTTTTATATTTTACAAAAAATTGAATATTGTATTGTGCTTCTTTTTTTTTTTAACCATTAAAGTGTTTTTTTTTCCAAAAAAATTGCGTTTGAAAAAACGCTGCGCAAATACGTGTGACATAAAAAAATTGCCAACAATTGCCATTTTATTCCCTAGGGTCTCTGCTAAAAAAAAAAATTAAAAAAAAATTGGTGCCTACTTGCAAACTCCATGCAGCTACCAATGCTCTGGGCGTCTTCTATAACCCAGAACTCTGTTGCCATTGCGGTAAAATGTTATTTTCTTTCTCTAGATTTGGGAGATGTTAGCACTTAGCATTGTACATACAGTATATGGGAAGATCCTTTATAATAAGACTCAATTATAGAATGACTCCTGTAGTCACACTTGTTATATCAGCTGTGTCTTTTTCTTTGAAGTGGAGTTGTCCTTTAAGCTGAACACACAGTCATGAAGACGGGGAAGTCTTCTTCTTGCTCCATTGTGTATCGGCCGGGATCAGCTAATCCGCTTTTGTCGCAGAGTAAACTCTCCCATTGAGGATTGTAGCTGCGTTGGCTTTGCACTCATAGTAACCTTATTTACCAAGATCAGCTCGGTTAATTGAAGTTTCACATTTCTTTTGTATCCTCGCTGAACCCCGGCCAGGGAGAAGGAATCTAATTCAGACAAATAGCCAGCTTGTGCCTGTGCCAGGCTGCCGGAGACATGGCACCTGCCGTCCATTCATACCCAACACAGATCTAGCCTTTAGCTGACCGATGCCAGTCATATATACAAGGCACCACTGCCCGTGGGCTCCTCCTGGAGTGTGATTTCTGCACTGGGGGGGGAGGGGTGGGGGGGTGTCTCTGCCAGGCCAAGCCTGGTGCTACACGTACTTCGACTCTTCAATTTCCACATCAATGATGATGTCCTTCCTTCCTTGTGCCAAGCTTGCCAAAGAAATTGCTCTCTGTTGTCTGGATGTGGTCAGAGCTATCTGTTCCTAGGTCCACCATTGCTAGATGCTTAGGACAACTCATGGTAAGAGATTGTACTCTAAAGCAGTGGTCTCCAAACTGCGGCCTGGCCCTTAGGACAATATTCCTTCAACTGACACCAATGATGAGGCACCATTCCTCCCACTGATGCCATCTATGGGGAACGGTTCCTCCTACTAAGACCAATGATGGGGCTCTCTGTTGTCTGGATGTGGTCAAAGCTATCTGTTCCTAAGTCCACCATTGCTAGATGCTTAAAACAACTCATGGTAAGAGATTGTACTCTAAAGCAGTGGCCTCCAAACTGCGGCCTGGCCCTTGGGACACTATTCCTCCAACTGACATCAATGATGGGGCACTATTCCTCCCACTGACACCATCTATAGGGAACAGTTCCTCCTACTAAGACCAATGATGGGGCACTATTCCTGCCACTGACACCATCTATGGAGCATGGTTCCTCCTACTAAGACCAATGATGGGGTACTATTCCTCCCACTGACACCATCTATGAGGAACGGTTCCTCCTACTAAGACCAATGATGGGGCACTATTCCTGCCACTGACACCATCTATGGAGCATGGTTCCTCCTACTAAGACCAATGATGGGGCACTATTCCTGCCACTGACACCATCTATGGGGAACGGTTCCTCCTACTAAGACCAATGATGGGGCACTATTCCTGCCACTGACACCATCTATGGGGAACGGTTCCTTCTACTAAGACCAATGATGGGGCACTATTCCTGCCACTGACACTATCTATGGGGAACGGTTCCTCCTACTAAGACCAATGATGGGGCACTATTCCTGCCACTGACACCATCTATGGAGCATGGTTCCTCCTACTAAGACCAATGATGGGGCACTATTCCTGCCACTGACACCATCTATGGGGAACGGTTCCTCCTACTAAGACCAATGATGGGGCACTATTCCTGCCACTGACACCATCTATGGGGAACGGTTCCTCCTACTAAGACCAATGATGGGGCATCATTCCTCCCACTGACACCATTGATAGAGAAGTGTTTCTCCTGTTAAAACCAATAGTGGGACAGCATTTACTCCCACTGTTGCCGGGACATTTTCTACTCGCACTGGCCACAGTCCAGCCCCCCTGAAGCCCGAAGGACAGTAAACTCACCCTTTGTTTAAAAAGTTTGGAGACCCTTGCTCTAAAGGATAAGGTACCTTCAGTAGCCTTAGATGCTCACCTCACCAGGTCAGTGTGGGATTTCAGGGCATTCTGTTGCTCAGCTTTATAAAGCTACCACCTGATCTTCTGTTCTACCAGGTGGATGTCCAGGCCTCTGTGGTTGCAGCCTTTGGCCGCAAGGGTCTTGGAGCGGCACTGTTTGACCCTTTTCTGTTTTTGTTGGGCCTGTTGGCATGGCTTTGTTTTGCCTTGTTGTTGCAAAAGCCCTCAGATTCATTGCTGGGGGATGTCCGAGGGTCAATGAATATCTAGCCTGTGTACTGTACTATTAAGCAGCGGCAGGGATTGGGCATTGGTGGGCACATCGGGCAGCGGCGGGGATTGGGAGTTTGTCACATTTCAGCATTGGGGGACATGAAAAGCTAATTTTTCACCTTGTCCAGTAAGTGGCCATTGTCTTGTAGAAGATCTCATCATGGTGACACATAATACAACCCTAAGAGAAACTCCGTGTGTCGTCTCGCTGTTACCTTTTACTGAACACATAAGTGATTGATGTCTCTCAGTGTAGCTCATTAATTAAACATTTGAGTCTAGCGCCGAGCCAATGTTCTGACACCAGTCTGTAGACGGTCCCGGGATTTTGGATACAAACAGTGCCTTGAAAAAGTATTCATACCCCTTGACATTTTCCACATTTTGTCATGTTACAACCAAAAACATGAATGTATTTTATTGGGATTTTATGTGATAGACCAACACAAAGTGGCTCATAATTGTGAAGTGGAAGGAAAATGATAAATGATACAAATAAATATGTGAAAAGTGTGGGGGGGGGGCATTTGTATTCAGCCCCCTTTACTCTGATCCCCCTAACTAAAATCTAGGGGAACCAATTGCCTTCAGAATTCATCTAATTCATAAATAGAGTCCACCTGTGTGTCATTTCATCTCAGTATAAATACAGCTGTTCTGTGAAGCCCTCAGAGGTTTGTTAGAGAACCTTAGTGAACAAACAGCATCATGAAGGCCAAGGAACACACCAGACAGGTCAGGGATAAAGTTGTGGAGAAGTATAAAGCAGGGTCAGGTTATAAAAAAAATCTCCCAAGCTTTGAACATCTCACAGAGCTCTGTTCAATCCATCATCAGAAAATGGAAAGAGTATGGCACAACTGCAAACCTACCAAGACATGGCCGTCCACCTAAACTGACAGGCCGGGCAAGGAGAACATTCATCAGAGAAGAGCCAAGAGGTCCATGGTAACTCTGGAGGAGCTGCAGAGATCCACAGCTCAGGTGGGAGAATCTGTCCACAGGACAACTATTAGTCGTGTTCTCCACAAATCTGCCCTTTATGGAAGAGTGACAAGAAGAAAGACATTGGTGAAAGAAAGTCATAAGAAGTCCTGTTTGTAGTTTGTGAGAAGCCATGTGGAGGACACAGCAAACATGTGGAAGAAGGTGATCTGGTCAGATGAGACCAAAATTCAACTTTATGGCTTAAAAGTAAAACGCTATGTGTGGGGAAAACTAACACTGCACATCACCCTGAACACACCATCCCCACCGTGAAACATGGTGGTGGCAGCATCATGTGGTGGGGATGCTTTTCTTCAGCAGGGACAGGGAAGCTGGTCAGAGTTGATGGGAAGATGGATGGAGACAAATACAGGACAATCTTAGAAGAAAACCTGTTATGCCGCGTACACACGGTCGGACTTTTCGTCTACAAAAGTCCGACAGCCTGTCCGACAGACTTTCGGCGGACTTGCAGCAGACTTTCTAACGAACGGACTTGCCTACACACGACCACACAAAAGTCTGACGGATTTGTACGTGATGACGTACACCGGACTAAAATAAGGAAGTTCATAGCCAGTAGCCAATAGCTGCCCTAGCATGGGTTTTTGTCCGTCGGACTAGCACACAGACGAGCGGATTTCGGGGTCCGTCGTAGTTACGACGTAAAGATTTGAAGCATGTTTCAAATCTAAAGTCCGTCGGATTTGAGGCTGAAAAAGTCTGCTGAAAGTCCGGAGAAGCCCACACACGATCGGATTACCAGCCAGCTTTAGTCCGTCGGCGTCCGTTGGACTTTTGTAGACGAAAAGTCCGACCGTGTGTACGCCCCATTAGAGTCTACAGAAGACTTGAGACTGGGACGGAGGTTCACCTTCCAGCAGGACAACGACCCGAAACATCCAGCCAGAGCTACAATGGAATGGTTTAGATCAAAGCATATTCATGTGTTAGAATGGCCCAGTCACAGTCCAGACCTAAATCACATTGAGAATCTGTGGCAAGACTTGAAAATTGCTGTTCACAGACGCTCTCCATCCAATCTGACAGAGCTTGAGATATTTTACAAAGAAGAATGGGCAGAAATGTCCTCTCTAGATGTGCAAAGCTGGTAGAGACACCCCCAAAAAGACTTGTAGAGAAAGGGGGTTCTACAAAGTATTGACTCCGGGGGGCGCCATACAAATGCCCCCCCCCCCACACTTTTCACATATTTGTATAATTTATCATTTTCCTTCCACTTCACAATTATGTGACACTTTGTGTTGGTCTATCACATAAAATCCCAATAAAATACATTCACGTTTTTGGTTGTAACATGACAAAATGTGGTGAATCTCAAGGGGTATGAATACTTTTTCAAGGCTCTGTATGTGTGATCTCACCTCGACCTTCAGCTTTAAAGTGGTGTTCCACCCTAAAAAAAAAAAAGTCATGATTGTGCCTAAAAAAAAATAAAAAAAAACATTTGGATATTTTTTTTTTTTAACTCACCTCTAAATGCCTGTTGCTAGGTGGTCCCTCGTAGTCTGCCTCTTCCAGTGCCTGGGCTGGTGACATCACTTCCCCCTCGGCACAGGAAGGGCTCAGCTCTGCTCCCTCCCTCCTGTCAATCATCTGGGACCCATTACAGGTCCCAGGTGACTGAGTGGCCAATCACGGCGCGCGGCGCCGCTCGCGCATGCGCAGTGGGTGCCAGGCTGTCAAGCCACAGCCCGGCGCCCACAGTTGCAATGCCGGCGCCGCTGAACGGAGGGGGAGACGAGCGGGGCTTCGATCCCCCTCATCGCTGGACCCCGGGACAGGTAAGTGTCCAATTAAAAGTCAGCAGCTGCAGTATTTGTAGATGCTGACGTTTAATTTTTTTTTTTTGATGGGCCCTCCTCTTTAATTTGTCACAATAACAGTTTTAAAACATTCAATGCATTTCGGGGCTGATCCAGCCACCAGAACAGATCCTGATGAAGGGAGCCTCTTGGAATCACCTGAAACAAGTTGCCTCCTTTTAAAAGATTACCGTAAAGAATATTCTCTATCTGGATTGCCAACAAAGCTTTGCAGTTCTCTTCTTCTACAAACTCTGAGGGCCAAGTCTGGGCCTTTTCTGCACATGAGAAATCTACACCACATTGGAATGCTCATTAACACCAGGGTCCGGCGCTCCACCACTGTGCGCTTTCCTTCTCTAGCTGAGCTCATTAGTGGCCATTCAAAGCTGCGCTCATGTGACCTGTCCTTGGCCATACCAAACCCCTTACATTGCGCACATGCGTGTGTCTGCAGTGACCTCTCTCCTTCTCTAGCTCATCAGATGGAGCAATTTGGAGCGCACTGAGCATGCACGCTAGGGGGCGCACCTTTAAATGTGTAGCCCAGTAAGTCTCCAAACTGTGACCCTTTGCTAGCCTTTATCCGGCCCTTGAGGCATAATTCCTACCACTGACACCAATGATGGGGCACTATTGATCTTTTATTAAAAGAATCAAGCAACCAATTTTATACAAAAGTAAAAAACAAAACCATAGTACAAAACTTCAACAGAAATCCAAGAAATACACATTCATGTTCAGAATATATACAATATATACATAATCCACTACCAAAATTATTTACATAAAGCAGCAGAGAGGGCCTAAGAGGCACAACCCATCACCTATGTACGCAGCCATTTATCAAAAATTAATCCAAAAAAATAATAATCTAGGGTGATAAGAGACAGACAGCCACACCCGGGAAAGAGACTCCTGGCAGTCAGGGAGGCTTGAAACCCCTCCACGCCTTCAACCAAGCCCCCTGACTCCGCTTGTCTCTCTCAAGTACCCGAATCTTCTCCACCTCATGCAGAATGTCATACACCACCACCTGAACAGGAAGGATTTTACGCCGAATGCAGACCTGACACCGTGCGTTCCAAGTGAAATAACGGACTACTAGGCTAACTAGAAAAAGTGTATCTAAACAAAAAACCCCACCAGTATTGAATGCTCCGTACACCCACTCAGCATAACCCAGCCTGGAGAGGAAAGGGACACCGAGGGCCCGCCCCACCTGTTTGTACACCTCTATGTTAAAAGGGCAATGAAGCAGAAAATGGTCCATAGTCTCCTCCTCACCTGCACACTCCTCCCGAGGACAGCTACGATCCACCCCACTGCGGAATTTCAAATTGCCCCTAACATAGAGTCTCCCATGGAAGCACAACCAGGCCAGATCCCTGAATTTAGGGGGTACTCTGTCCAAATTAATAAGTCTCAACCCTGCCCTCAAAACTGGGCCTGGGCAATCCCTTAAGGCCAGTGGGTCATGAAAGACTTCGCTCAAGACTCGACTCATAAGGACTTTCCTCGGAACCGATCTGAGATCTTCAGCCGACAATCGCCACTGCCGTAGTAACTTCAGGCACGGAGCGACATAGGCTGGTAGCTGACCACGATGACCCCTGAGATTCTTCACTTGGCCACCTTCTTCCCAAAGTCGTAGAAAAGGCCTAAACCAAGATCTAAATATGCCTGCCCATCCAGGAGGTTCCACTGCAAGCATATTACCAATATTAAACTTGAGAAAAAGCAGTGAAAAGAAAAGAACTGGGTTGACCATACCTAAGCCACCCTCCCTCCTGGATAGATAGGTGACATTCCTCTTGATGGGGTTCAGTCTGTTCCCCCACAACATCTGGAAGAACACACTACTGACCCTAGCATAGAGAGACACTGGCAAGATGCAGACAAAGCTGACATACAAGAAGATCGGAATCAGGTAAGTCTTAATCAGATCAACCCTTTCCCTCATAGATAACTTCCATCTCTTCCAGCTGACCACCTTAGTATTGGCAATTTCCAGTCTGCCTTCCCAGTTTTTGAGGCCATAATCGCCAGGTCCAAATTCAATGCCTAAAATCTTAATTCTTTCCTGGGGCACTGGAAAGGTGTCCGGGAGATCAAACCCCTCACCTTCCTTTCCCATCCAGAAAACTTCACTCTTTTCCTGATTGATCTTGGAGCCTGATGCTTCAGAATACCGTGATGTCAGAGAGACCACCTCCTCTGCTTCATCCGCCCCAGTGACAATCACCGACACATCGTCCGCATAGGCAACAACCCTCAAAGGCGGCTCACCCGGAAGCCCCACTGGCACCCCACACAACATGCCGCTCTCTAGCCTCCTGATGAAGGGGTCGATTGCAAACACATAGAGCAGGGGACTCAGGGGACAACCCTGGCGCACCCCGGAGCCAACCTCAAAGGACTGCCCAACCCAACCATTAACAAGAGGAAAGCTCTCTGCCCCCTCATACAAGACTTTTAACCAATCGACAAAACCACCCGGCAGACCGTACTTACTAAGGAGCAACCACAGGTACTCATGGTTAACACGATCAAAAGCCTTTGCCTGATCCAATGTCAGCAAATACTTTCCCCAGCCTGCAGCCCTGCACCGCTCCAAGGCCTCCCGGACAGCTAAAACTGCTGTGAAGGTGCACCTACCCTGGACCGAACAGTGCTGATGGCGAGAAAGCAAAGACTCTGCTACTGACGATAGGTGCCAGAAAATGATCTTTGCCAGTATCTTTCTATCGACATTAAGAAGGCTGATGGGGCGCCAATTCTCAATCATCGAAGGATCTTTACCCTTTGAAAGAAGAATCACAGCTGAGTGCCTCATGGAAGAGGGAAGTACCCCCTCAGCAAGGCAACTGTTAAAAACCTCTACCAAATGTGGGGCCAGAATAGACTTAAAAGCTTTGTAAAACTCAGCCGTCAAGCCATCCGGTCCAGGTGACTTTTTGATGGCAAGCTGTTCAATTGCCCTTATCACCTCTTCAACTGTGATCTCCTCTGTCAAATTCATCAATGGGACATCTTCATCATTTAGACCTGGAGTAGAGTCCAAAAAGCTTTCCATCTTGTCACGGTCAAGCTCTTTCCTCCCAAGAAGGTCAGCATAAAAGGACCTCACGACCTCCAGAATCCCTGACCTGGACTTTGTCAAGGAACCTGTACTGTCCTTAAGGCCAACGACCGTTTTAACAGCTACACCTTGTTTGCAGTTCTGGTAAGGGTCAGGCGAGTGGTACTTCCCATAGTCCCTCTCCAGAACCAAAGAGGCATGCCGGTCATATTGACACTTCCTGAGAAGGAGTTTCACTTCGGAGATTGCCCCAGGATCTCCTCCTCTCGAGACAAGAATATCCAGCTTCCTCCGTAAACGTTGGTAGGTCATGTATTTATTAAACTGCTTTCTATTGGCTAGGCCCCTGAAGAATCCAGCAATCCTCTTTTTGGTCAGCTCCCACCACTCAGCCTTGCTGCTACAAAAGTCCAGGATGGTCACCTGTGCCTGAAAGAATTCCTCAAAGGATTGTCTAACATGTTCTTCCTTGAGTAGAGTCGAATTCAATCTCCAGATGCCCTTGCCCCTCTGAGGGGCGTCTGAAGCATTCAGGACCACAGATAGCATACAGTGATCAGAGAACTCTACTGCCTGCACCACTGGGGGTGAGAAAGCAGAGGTCTCCTTCAAAAAAAACCTATCTATTCTACTCTGACTATTACCTCGATGAAAGGTGAACCCAGTGTCATCCGGGAGGTGCTTAATGTGCACATCCACAAGACCAGCATCCCTAACCATACTATTTAAAAAAACGCTATCATATCCCAGCCTGTCCTTGAAGTCCTTCCTGTCCTTGGGCCTAGTTACTGTATTAAAGTCACCTCCAAAGACCACTTGCCGGGATGTAAAAAGAAATGGCTTGATCCTTGTAAAAAGGCATTTCCTGTCCCACTTTGTGTGCGGTCCATAAACATTAATTAGGCGCAGGTCCTGCCCTCCCACAAGGACGTCTAAGACCATACATCTCCCAATCTCCACCTCAATAACCCGCCGGACAGTTACCATGCCGGTTTTAAACAACACCGCCACACCGCCGTAAGGCTCGGCCGCAAGAGACCAGTAAGATGGACCATACCTCCACTCTCTCTTGGCCATATGAATATCTGCCAAGGAGGTGAGCCTAGTCTCTTGCAAAAATAAAATTTCAGCATCTAATTGGCTGAACAAAAAGAAGGCCATAGAACGAGCTCTTACTGACTTAATGCTAGCGACATTTATTGTCACCACTTTTAACGGAGGGGGAACCGCCATTTGGGTTATTGGGTGGATTGCTTCTTAGCTCCCCTCTGCTGCTCATCACCAGAAGCCTCTCTCTTTCTTGAGGCCGCCTCAAACTCCATTTCGGAATCAGAACTTCGCTCCGAAGAAGCTCCAGATGAAGAGATATCCCAATTAGAGGACCTATACCGGTTGGAGACAGGCACTGGAGCCTGTTCTGTCCTCACCACCTGCTTCTTCCGCTTCCCAACCTTCCTTCTCTCCTCCAGGTACTGCAGGTCAGCTTCAGAGATGCCCTCATCTCTTACTTTTTTCTGTGAAGTCTTTACAGAAGACTTCTTTACAGAGGAAGAAGCAACCTTTTTAGTACATGTTACCACTCCTGGTGGGGGGGGTGCTCCCTTTGAGTCAGACTTAGGAGGGGTAGACTCCTGGGGGGGAACTGACTCAGGGGGCACAGACTTGGAAGGTTCTGACACAAGAGGAGGGGATACAGTAGGCTGGGGGGACACAGAGACAGATACAGAAGGAATACTTACAGACACAGGAGGGGTGGCCACAGGAACTGGGGAGGGATCCTGAGCAGGACCAGGGGAGACGGTCACCCCAGAGGAGGATGGTACACCAGGGGCCTCACCCTCCATCCTGTCCAGCCTTGACATGTCATCAATTACCTCCTTCTCCATATTGTGCCAGGCTTCAGGACACCTGCTGTAGGGGTGGCCAAGGCGCAGGCACAGGTTGCACCTGATCATCTCGGTGCAGTCCTTAGCCATATGACCCTGACCCCGACACACTGAACATATCAAGGCTGAACAGGAAGAGCTCAAATGCCCCTTTTCTCCACAGCGGTGACACAGCTTCGGCTGACCAGGGTAGAAAATAGTCATCCTATCCCTCCCTATAAAAGCTGAGGAGGGCAGGTGACGGACAACATTCCCATCCCTGGCCAACCTGACTGTAACCGACCAACCCCCAGTCCAGATGTTACGCTCATCAAGGATTTTGCTGGGCTTAGTCAAAACCTCACCATAGTTCCTTAACCAGACCTCTAGGTCCCGAGCAGGAACACTCTCATTAGTGAGTATGATGGTTATCTTTTTCACCGTTGACCTTTGCGAAACCGCAACTGGGGCCAGACCTTCCCATTCAGGTCTTGACCTGCACCGAGCCTCATATCGCTCCCAGAACAGGTCAAGACCCTCTGGCCTGGTGAAACTAATGGTATAATCCCGTGTCCCAGCTACATGTATTAGAGCATACAGGTCATTTGCCCCAAAACCCATCTCTAAAATCAAATCCACCACTGCACGCCGTGCTGGAGGGATCGCACCACCTTCCCATTTGAGAATTACCACATTTCTTCTCGGACCCCCAGCAGAAGCCAGAGACCCAAGACCAGATCCCGGGGTGCCCAAAGTGGTAGGCTGCAGGGAGAAACCCCGCTTGGGGGCGGAGCTACCAGGAGCAGAGCGTACCACCTGAGCAAACGTGGGTTTATCAGGGCCAAGGCCCCACACTGAAGTTACAGCAGTCTGTACATTACTATTATTATTCACTACTTGAACGGAGTTGGTAGGACTGTCCATCACACTTGTACTGGGACCATTGTTCATCACACTTGTACTGGGATGATTTTTATCAGTCACACAAATATCCACATTCTTATCAGGAATAGTCACAGTTTCTGCTGCAATGCCAGCTGTCTCCTGAAGCTGTGCTGTAGAGTCTTCAGCAGGTTTGGGGCAAACAGCTTCAGATTCAGCTAAATGGGGGTTAATTGGCTCTGCTGAATGTTGCAGTTCATCTGCAGGAATGTCATTTTTTAAATGCAAACTTTGCTGTACTGCAGCATCAGCAGGCACAGCATTGCTACACATAGGACTAGCAGCCTGATTGTCACTGGGCACATTGTCAGTATCAGTCACAAAAACTGTTTTATGCACCACATGGGGCTTGACGGGCTTTACCTTGTCAGGCACATTATCTGTTATGTCCTCCTCATGGAACACCAGCTGATCACCCCGCATAGGAGACTCCATTGCCTGGATTACCTTGAGCATGCCTCCTGAGTCCTGGGAAGGCATGGGGCTGCTTACCTCTCCCTGAGGGGACAGGGGGTCTGAACTGGGGGTCTCCTCCTCCACCTCCATCTTTGTCATCCTGGCAAACCTTCTGTCATTACAGAATTTTTCTTTGAAGGGCCCATCTCTGCCTTCCATCATGGCCACAATGGTCTCCTGGTGTTCAACCCGGACCTTGGCCAGTTGGATCTCCGGATCCATGGATCCACGTTTCTGGCTATGTAAGCCCTCACGCTGCCTTCTCAAGCGCTTCACCTCGGCTCTGAGCTTGTACAGCTTGTCTCTTTCTCTATTCAGGACTTTAATCCCGGCCACCACTCGCTCCCGGATGGCCTCTGAGCCTTCATCTTCACCAGGGGTAGAGAGATCCCCAGCCATGGCTTGTGCAGGAGCAGGCATGTTACCTGATGGCCCAGGAGATGGCTGGGAGCTTCCAGCAGGAGAGGCCCTGCTGGCCTCCATGGCTTCCCCAGAAAGGGGCCAGGAGAGCTGGGATAGATTTCCTCACCAGTCCCCTCTCACACGGATCAGCAGCAGCAGCTCCAGAGAGACAGCCTCCTCCTGACACACCTGTGCTCCAATGATGGGTGGGGCACTATTCCTCCCACTGACACCAATGATGGGGCACTATTCCTCCCACTGACACCAATGATGGGACACTATTCCTCCCACTGACACCAATGATGGGGCACTATTCCTCCCACTGGCACCAACATTGGGGCACTATTCTTTCCACTGATAGCAATGATGGGGCACTATTCCTCCCACTGTAATCAATGATGGGGCACTATTTCTCCTACTGACACCAACGATGGGGCACTATTCCTACCACTGACACCAACGATGGGGCACTATTCCTCCCACTGACACCAATGATGGGGCACTATTCCTCCCACTGACACCAACAATGGGGCACTATTCCTCCCACTGACACCAACAATGGGACACTATTCTTCCCACTGACACCAATGATGGGGCTCTATTCCTACCACTGATATCAATGATGGGGCACTATTCCTCCCACTGATACCAATGATGGGGCTCTATTCCTACCACTGATATCAATGATGGGGCACTATTCCTCCCACTGATACCAATGATGGGGCTCTATTCCTACCACTGATACCAATGATGGGGCACTATTCCTCCCACTGACACCAATGATGAGACACTATTCCTCCCACTGACACCAATGATGGGGCACTATTCCCCCACTGATACCAATGATGGGGCACTATTCCTCCCACTGACACCAATGATGAGACACTATTCCTCCCACTGACACCAATGATGGGGCACTATTCCCCCACTGATACCAATGATGGGGCTCTATTCCCACCACTGATATCAATGATGGGGCACTATTCTTCCCACTGATACCAATAATGGGGCACTATTCCTCCCACTGACACCAATGAGGGGGCACTATTCCTCCCACTGACACCAATAATGGGGCACTATTCCTCCCACTGATACCAATGATGGGGCACTATTCTTCCCACTGATACCAATGATGGAGCACTATTCCTCCCACTGACACCAATGAGGGGGCACTATTCCTCCCACTGACACCAATGATGGGGCACTATTCTTCCCACTGATACCAATAATGGGGCACTATTCCTCCCACTGATACCAATGATGGGGCACTATTCCTCCCAACGACACCAATGATGGGGCACTATCCCTCCCAACGACACCAACTATTTCTCTCCCTAATACTAAAGATCAGGCATTGTTTACTTCCACTGGGCACATTCCGGCCCCCCTAAAGTCTGAAGGACAGTAGACTGGCCCTTTGTTTAGATAGTTTGGAGACCCCTCTGGTCTATCCCATCCTGTAAACACTAGGGGGGGGGGGCAGAATTCTTTGTGGAGAGGCCCCCTAACAGCTGCGCATGTAATGGGGGAGGGGGGGGGGGGGCACCATTCAGAACAGGGGGAGATCTGGGATGTAATATTCACACAATATAGAATTTTTAGGGAAATTTGGGAAAATCTTGCTGAAGGTGAACTGACACTTTAAGGATGATACAATGAGTGATTTCAAAGCCGGATCCAAATGAAATCACCAGCAGTCTCCGTATCACTTTTCCCAAGATTCCCCCCCCCCTCCCCCCCCAGGACGCGGCTCCGCCGTCACGCAATCGATGATTTTGGTGTGAGATTTTTCTGCAGGAGAAGTGAATCAGGATTTCAGATTCCGCCTACTGTTTCCAAAATTACACGGCACGCTTTTCAACGCTTCTGCATTTTCCTCTAGAGACTGCCATGGCAACCCACCGTCACCGAGAGGCCGGGACAATGCGATAATGGTCACCGGGAGTTTTATTGAGCATCCTATTATTGTCGGGATTAACTGTCTGGGTGCTGGAGAGGACGATGGCAAAGCCAGGACATTCCAAAATAATGCCCCCCCCCCACCCCCCTTGTGCATGTCCCTCTACCCCGCGTTATATAACATCCATTTACAGGAACCTCATTGTATGGAGAAGATTATTCCCATCTGTACCAGCAGTTCCTGGACGCCAATCTTCCAGACTCTGCCTTTATTAGGTGCACCTTGCTAGTAGTGGGTTGGACCCCCTTTATTAGATCCGCCTTACTAGTAGCGGGTTGGACCCCCTTTATTAGATCCGCCTTACTAGTAGCGAGTTGGACCCCTTTATTAGATCCCCCTTACTATTAGCTGGTTGAACTCCCTTTATTAGGCCCCCCTTGCTAGTAGCAGGTTGGACCTCTTTATTGACTAAGGAGATGGATTACTGGAACCATGTCCTGTGGTCTGATGAGACCAAGATAAACTTATTTGGTTCAGATGGTGACAAGCGTGTGTGGGGGCAACCAGGTGAGGAGGACAAAGACAAGTGTGTCTTGTCTACAGTCAAGCATGGTGGTGGGAGTGTCATGGTCTGGGGCTGCATGAGTGCTGCTGGCACTGGGGAGCTACAGATCATTGAGGGAACCATGAATGCCAACATGTACTGTGATATACTGAAGCAGAGCATGATCCCCTCCCTTCAGAGACTGGACCGCAGGGCAGTATTCCAACATGATAACCACCCCAAACACACCTCCAAGACCACCACTGCCTGGCTAAAGAAGCTGAGGGTAAAGGTGATGGACTGGCCAAGCATGTCTCCAGACCTAAACCCTATTGATCATCTGTGGGACATCCTCAAATGGAAGGTGGAGGAGCGCAAGGTCTCTAACATCCATCAGCTCTGTGATGTCATCATGGGGGAGGGGAAGAGGACTCCAGTGACAACCTGTGAAGCTCTGGTGACCTCCATGCCCAAGAGGGTTAAGGCAGTGCTGGAAAATAATGGAGGCCACACAAAATATTGACATTTTGGGCCCAATTTGGAGATTTTCACTTAGGGGTGTACTGACTTTTGTTGCCAGCGGTTTAGACATTATTGGCTGTGTGTTGAGTTATTTTGAGGGGACAGCAAATTTACACTGTTATACAAGCTGTACACTCACTACTTTACATTGTAGACAAGTGTCATTTCTTCAGTGTTGTCACATGAAGAGATAGAAGAAAAGATTTACACAAATGTGTGGGGTGTACTTACTTTTGTGAGATACTGTGTATATTTATCTTTTTTTTCATATATATATATTCACACACATGTAATGAATTATATGTTGCATATTTACCATTTGCATATGACAAGCTCTATTTTTTTCTGCTATGCTGTGAATAGACCCAAATAGCAGGAGAGATCAGATTACATAGACTGCAGTACAAGTCACACTGGAGGGACACGCCCCTCCTCCTCTCCTCTAGTAAGGACCGGATCTTCTGGCTTAGTCGGTTACTCACAGGCTGCCAACAATCAGAGAGAACCCGACATGCTCCGGTTTCACAGATGGACACTTATATTCCATTTTTTTATTAGTAAAATAAATATTTTATATAAATAGTAGAATATGATATTAAACATCATCATATGGTAACTATTAAGAAAGTAATATCAAAATGACAAAAAAGAAAAAAAAAAGAAAAAAGAAAAAGCAACCCGAGGTAATTATGTAAAATACACCAGAAGAGACATAATGGGCATAATGCAATAGGGGATATTTGATGACTTTTTTTTGGTGTTGGTGAGTGTAATGGGGGACAATGGGGTATGGGGTAATGGGGGACAATGGGGTAATGGGGGACAATGGGGTATGGGGTAATGGGGGAAAAATGGGGTATGGGGCAATGGGGGACAATGGGGTATGGGGTAATGGAGGACAGTGGGGTATGGGGTAATGGGGGACAGTGGGGTATGGGGCAATGGGGGACAGTGGGGTATGGGGTAATGGGGTATGGGGTAATGGGGGACAGTGGGGTATGGGGGACAATGGGGTATGGGGCAATGGGGGACAATGGGGTATGGGGTAATGGAGGACAATGGGGTATGGGGTAATGGAGGACAATGGGGTATGGGGTAATGGAGGACAATGGGGTATGGGGTAATGGAGGACAATGGGGTATGGGGCAATGATGGACAATGGGGTATGGGGCAATGATAGACAATGGGGTAATGGAGGACAATGGGGTAATGGAGGACAATGGGGTATGGGGTAATGGAGGACAATGGGGTATGGGGCAATGGGGGACAATGGGGTAATGGAAGACAATGGGGTATGGGGCAGTGGGGGACAATGGGGTATGGGGTAATGGAGGACAATGGGGTATGGGGCAATGGGGGACAATGGGGTATGGGGTAATGGGGTATGGGGCAGTGGGGGACAATGGGGTATGGGGCAGTGGGGGACAATGGGATATGGGGCAGTGGGGGACAATGGGGTATGGGGTAATGGAGGACAATGGGGTATGGGGCAATGGGGGACAATGGGGTAATGGAAGACAATGGGGTATGGGGCAGTGGGGGACAATGGGGTATGGGGTAATGGGGAACAATGGGGTATGGAGTAATGGGGGACACACTTGGCAGGGGACATGGTCTCCCCCAAGGTGGGGGGTCCAAGTGATAAAATGTGTTTTATAGTCTTCAATGAAGCACACAGGTAGTGGTAGACTTTCTTCGTAGAAAGCCCAGCATGCCTTGCTGAGGAAGTTTCATGGATGTTTCTTGTAATAAATGTTTGTGAAATAAAGATTTTAAAGAAGTAATAAAACAATATCCTGGAAAACATTCTCAACCTATAAACTTAAACAGACAGTATTGTACTTCCTCCATTCATTGAGGCCCCGTTCACAGGCGATTACCTGCGGGAGAGTCAGCGGGGTCTCCTGTACATTACTGCAGGTGGGAAGCCCCCATTCAACGCTGACACCCCCCACAGCTACATGTATTACCTGCAGGAGATGATCCCCAGACATAGCCTGTCTATGAGCCTCCTATTGTTCTGAATGGGCCCCCCCAACCCCACCAATTCACAGGAAACCCCACTGAGTCTCCTGCGGGTAATCGCAATCGGTAACAGTCACTAGTGCGGGGGTCCCCAAACTGCGGCCCGAGGGTTGTATGTGGCCTATTGCTAACCTTTATCTGACCCTTGGGGCACTATTTTTCCCACTGACACCAATGATGGGGCACTATTTTTCCCACTGACACCAATGATGGGGCACTATTCCTCCCACTGATACCAATGATGGGGCACTATTCCTCCCCACTGATACCAATGATGGGGCACTATTTTTCCCACTGACACCAATGATGGGGCACTATTCCTCCCACTGATACCAATGATGGGGCACTATTCCTCCTACTGATACCAATGATGGGGCACTATTCCTCCCAATGACACCAATGATGGGGCACTATTCCTCCCACTGACACCAACGATGGGGCACTATTCCTCCCACTGATACCAATGATGGGGCACTATTCCTCCCGCTGACATCAATGATGGGGCACCATTCCTCCCACTGACACCAATGATGGGGCACTATTCCTCCCGCTGACATCAATGATGGGGCACTATTCCTCCCAATGACACCAATGATGGGGCACTATTCCTCCCACTGATACCAATGATGGGGCACTATTCCTCCCACTGATACCAATGATGGGGCACTATTCCTCCCACTGACACCAATGATGGGGCACTATTCCTCTCACTGATACCAATGATGGGGTCACTATTCCTCCAACTGACACCAACAATAGGGCACTATTCCTTCCACTGATACCAATGGTGGGGCACTATTTAACCCACTGACACCAATGATGGGGCACTATTCCTCCCACTGACACCAATGATGGGGCACTATTCCTCCCACTGACACCAATGATGGGGCACTATTCCTCCCACTGACACCAATGATGGGGCACTATTCCTCCCACTGACACCAATGATGGGGCACTATTCCTCCCACTGACACCAATGATGGGGCACTATTCCTCCCACTGACACCAGTGATGAGACACTATTTCTCCTCCTACTGACCCCCAACCTTGTAGCCAAGTTTACCCTCATTGATGCTGGACCCGGGACATTTTCTATCCCCAATGGGAACAATCCAGCCCCTGAAGGACAGAAAACTGGCCTTTGTTTTATAAGCTTGGAGACCCCTGTGCTGTAAATAGAATAGAAACTGGATAACCTTTTAAAGTTACACATGTTTTTTTTTTTTTTTCTTGTTTTATTCCCCAAAGCCCCCCCCCCCCCCATGTACAACAGCACAAATGGTACGGCCCACCCCACTGTACAGCCAACACAGCATATGCTGCCCAGCCAAGGCTTGATCTCTCTCTCTCTCTCTCTCTCTCTCTCTCTCTCTCTCTTTATAATGTTTCTCCTTGGCGTCCTCTTGTTTGGCTCCAACTCCCAGGATCAGATTTCGTCTCTCAAAGGGCAGCGAGGAGAGAACAGATGGGATTGGGAAGAGATTGAAGAGAGGGCTCCTATGGGAGAACCTTTGTAATGTCACATGAAACCCTCCGAGAGACGCTACAAATTAGAAGCCTTTAAAAATCTTCGGCATTGAGGTGGTTACAAAAGGCCGCTTCTTCTCCTCCACAAAATGATTGAAAACAATTGGGTGGGCAGTTATTGTATACAGGGGGCTCACAAGGTTCACAACACTCTACAGTCCATAGAACCACTAAAGTCACATCCTGCCTTGAAAAAACTCATAATCCAATATTTCCACCATCTCTACTGTAAGATCTTAAAAATTGTTCGTAGGAGGGTTTAAAGCCTCTTCCCAGTCCTTTTATATTTTTCGCCCTTTCTCCTAGATCAGGGGTCTCCAAAGTTTTTAAACAAAGGGCCAGTTTACTATCCTTCAGACTTTAAAAGGTTCCGGACTGTGACCAGAGAGAGTAGAAAATGTCCTGGCAACGGTAACAATGACAATCGTTGGTGTCAGTGGGCGGATCAGTGTCCCAAGGGCCAGATAAAGGCAAGCTAAGGGCCACAGTTTGGAGACCACTGCCCTAAATTGCGGCACATTAGATCAACTTTTCCCAACCTTTTATACTTTGAGGAATCTTTGAAATAATTTTCCATTCTCAGGGAACTCCACTGATCATCATTACTATATCTACAGCTCAAGATCCATTAGCATGGTGGTCAGTGGAAAGAATGTTCCTTACATTTGTGATCAGTGAGAAGAATGTTCCTTACATTGGTGATCAGTGAGAAGAATGTTCCTTACATTGGTGATCAGTGAGAAGAATGTTCCTTACATTGGTGATCAGTGAGAAGAATGTTCCTTACATTGGTGATCAGTGAGAAGAATGTTCCTTACATTGGTGATCAGTGAGAAGAATGTTCCTTACATTGGTGATCAGTGAGAAGAATGTTCCTTACATTGGTGATCAGTGAGAAGAATGTTCTTTACATTGGTGATCAGTGAGAAGAATGTTCCTTACATTGGTGATCAGTGAGAAGAATGTTCTTTACATTGGTGATCAGTGAGAAGAATGTTCCTTACATTGGTGATCAGTGAGAAGAATGTTCCTTACATTGGTGATCAGTGAGAAGAATGTTCCTTACATTGGTGATCAGTGAGAAGAATGTTCCTTACATTGGTGATCAGTGAGAAGAATGTTCCTTACATTGGTGATCAGTGAGAAGAATGTTCCTTACATTGGTGATCAGTGAGAAGAATGGTCCTTACATTGGTGATCAGTGAGAAGAATGTTCCTTACGTTGGTGATCAGTGGGAAGAATGTTCCTTACATTGGTGATCAGTGAGAAGAATGTTCCTTACATTGGTGATCAGTGAGAAGAATGTTGCTTACATTGGTGATCAGTGAGAAGAATGTCCTTACATTGGTGATCAGTGAGAAGAATGTTCCTTACATTGGTGATCAGTGGGAAGAATGTTCCTTACATTGGTGATCAGTGAGAAGAATGTTCCTTACATTGGTGATCAGTGAGAAGAATGTTCCTTACATTGGTGGTCAGTGAGAAGAATGTTCCTTACATTGGTGATCAGTGAGAAGAATGTCCCTTACATTGGTGATCAGTGAGAAGAATGTTCCTTACATTGGTGATCAGTGAGAAGAATGTTGCTTACATTGGTGATCAGTGAGAAGAATGTTCCTTACATTGGTGATCAGTGAGAAGAATGTTCCTTACATTGGTGATCAGTGGGAAGAATGTTCCTTACATTGGTGATCAGTGAGAAGAATGTTCCTTACATTGGTGATCAGTGAGAAGAATGTTCCTTACATTGGTGATCAGTGAGAAGGAATGTTCCTTACATTGGTGATCAGTGAGAAGAATGTTCCTTACATTGGTCATCAGTGAGAAGAATGCTCCTTACATTGGTGATCAGTGAGAAGAATGTTCCTTACATTGGTGATCAGTGAGAAGAATGTTCCTTACATTGGTGATCAGTGAGAAGAATGTTCCTTACATTGGTGGTCAGTGAGAAGAATGTTCCTTACATTGGTGGTCAGTGAGAAGAATGTTCCAGATACTGGAATGTTTCCTCAATGTTCTGACCCTGCCAGCCAAAAGCCTTTCCCTGCTCTTTTCCCTAACAAGCAATGTCTCTGTCCCTAATCTGCCACTCGCTCCATGACACGGGTACCCTAATTTATAAGTTCCCTCACCAAGATGGTCACCGAAGAGAGCACCCGAAGTGTCCATCAGACAGCTGCTTCCTCTGTGACACCAACGTAGTGAGGGCAGGGCCAGGACAAGGGGTGGGCAGGACGGACGGCTGCCCTGGGCACTGCGGTATCATGTGAGGTGAGAGGGGTGCTGCAAGGAGATTGGGGGGAGGGGGTTTGTGTTGGGATGGGGAATTTGGGGGGGCAGCAGGGAATAAGAATTGTTTAGGGCCGAAACAACTAATCGATTAATCGACAACTAATCGATTATGAAATTAATCGATTACTATTTTCATAATCGATTATTCGGCCAGTAACATAATGGGGTTAAAGAAACTAAATTGAGCCCTTTATAGTACAAACAGAGCAAATAATCGCTACTGTAAATATTACTTTCACTGTTACACAGTAAAAAAAAATGAACCCCTTAGAGTAGCATTTTTGCTCTTTTTGTACTATAAAGGGCTAAAAATTTTTTATCCCCATTATATGTTACTAAACGTCTCAGGATTTGTTCACACCTGTGTGTCTTTTGGTGCTTTTTTGCAGAAACGCAATTCAGTTCATTTAACGTTCACATCTATGCCTTTTTCAGCTGCTGCGTATCAAGGACTTTTTTCAATGCACAACTTTGCGTTTTCGGTTCAACATACTTCAATGGAGAAGCTGCAGAAAAGCATGTAATGCGTTTTTTACAGCAATGTGTTTTTTAATCTGCCCAACAACAAATTGGCCAAAAAAAAGCGTAAAAAAAAATGCAAAAACGCAAATCGCAGCAAAATCACGTGCACAAAAATCTAAACGCACAGCAAGAAGCACTGCAGAAACGTATCAAAAGCAAACTGCCTTGGTGTGTACAGAGCCTTATGCTGACCACACCGATCGATTTTCAGACGAGAATATTCAGACGAAAAAATCTTTGTACATTCGCTGAATGAAAGAATGTTGTTTGAAATTTTCACTTGCTTTTAACATTCTGTTTTAAAATTAATGTAATTTCTAAACGAAAACCAAATACACTGTCTAAAAAATTCCTTTCACCAAGAAGAAAATAAAACAAACGTTCTTAAAATGACTTTTTTTTTTTTTGAAGGAAGACATTGTTTTTCTATGGCCGGCTTATATTACAGTTCTGTTTGAAAATCTGCAAAACAGTCTAACTTTTTTTTTCTTTTAAATTAGAAAAATTTGATCTGTAAGTCTGATATTTACCAGATTCAACCTCTGATAGTACATGCAGTATATATCTCTTCTGTCTGTTATTCTCAGAGTGGATTAAATATTTTACTCGGCAACCGTTTAGTTGGTTATTTATATTTTCCACTGCGTATACGAGATATTTAAGAATAAATTGCCTTTTTTTTTAAACTTTACATATTAACTAAATTATACACCACACTTTTTTTAAAGGTTATTAACCAATTAATCGAAACAATAATCGGCCAACTAATCGATTATGAAAATAATCGTTAGTTGCAGCCCTAGAATTGTTATCAGAGGAGAAATTTGGGGGGGGGGGGGGAGGGTGCTAGGAGTGGTGATTTAGGGGGATTTGTGTTGGGAGGGGGGATAGGGAAAGAGGATTTGTGCTGGGAGGTTGGGGGGGGGGGGTTGTGCTAGAAGAGGTGATATAGTAAAGGGGGGAGGGGAATTGTGCTAGGAGGGGACATTTTTCATTGGGGGGGGGGGAGAGATTGTGCGTGCTAGTAGGAATGATTGGGGTGGGTTGGGGGGGGGGGGATTTGTGCTAGGAGGGAGAATGTGTACTTGGAAGGGAAATTTGAGGTGGATTGGGGGGGGGGGGGGTTGCTAGAAGAGGTGATATGGAGGGAAATTGTGTTAGGAGGGGAAATTTGAAGGGTGGATGATTTGTGCTGGGAGGGGGGAGGGGATTTGTACTCGGAAGGGAAATTTGAAGGGTATAGGATTTGTGCTAGGAGGGGGATTTGGGGGTTGTGCTAGAAGAGGTGATATGGTGGTGGTGGTTGTGGGGGAGGGGGGGACTGAGCTAGGAGGGGAAATTTCTTTTTGAGGGGGAATTATGCTAGTAGGTATTTGTGCTAGGAAGTGGGATGGGGGGGGAATTTGTGCTAGGAGGGGGATGGGGGGGGGGGATTTGTGCTAGGAGGGGGATTAGGGGAGGGGGTGGGGGGGTTGTGCTAGAAGAGGTGATATGGTGGGGGCGGGGGGAATTGTGCTAGGAGGGGGAATTTCTATTTATGGGGGAATTATGCTAGTAGGGATGATTGGGGGGTATTTGTGCTAGAAAGAGGATGGGGGGGGGGGGGTTTGTGCTGGGAGGGGGGGATTTCAGCAGGAGGGATGGATTTGTACTGGAAGGAGGGAGAATTTATACTTAGCGGTAAGCATAAAGATTAGTGCTCAATTTTTATTTTATTTTTTTTGGGAGGGGGGGATTTTTGCCGACACATAATGCTCATACATCTTGGGGGGGTTGCAATTTTGTAAATGTGTATTATGGCACAGTGCCACCTACTGGATGGAGGGGAACCTGCACACCATTATCCTGTATCCTCTACAGCTGCCTCTTCTTGATAACATTATTTAATTTGTCTTGACTTTATTTTTATTGCTGGCTAAAGAAAAAAAAAAAGCGAATAAAGTCTTTTTCTTTTCTGAAGTGCTAATAGAAAATAAAGTGGAAGTAATCCCGTTCTGCAGAATTGGTTTCAGATACGGAGATTTTTTGGGGTTACGTTCAGGACGCGTCATGAATAGAGAAGAGCGCCGAATAGAAGAAGACAAATCTTTTTTCTTTTGTTGGGAGTTTTTCTCTCCCCGGCTCAGGCTCGGCGTTTGTATTTTTCGTATTGGAAAGAATTTATTTCCAGCAGCTTTAGAGCCGAGAAGATTTACATAAGCGATCGCTCGGCGTTCTCCTCCCCGGCGGCTTATCCTGATTACAATATATCACCCTATCTGCAATAACGACGTCATTAAATCTGATTACCGGAAACACAACAAGAAGAGAGAGAGGCGAGCTCCGAACCGTCTTTATTTTGTGTGGATTAAGGGGAGCTCCGGCCGGATAAGCGCACAGGTAAACGCACACACCCGAGCGAATGTTTGCTCTGCTGGCTTTGCAGAGCGATCGGCGTCCTCGTGCGATTGATTTACCTCTGCTGTAATATTTGGTGACATTGCATATGATAAGCCGACATCGCTTTTAGCACCTACAGTCCTCCTGACTCTGTGCCATTGCCCCGCCCCCCCTGACTCTGTGCCACTGCCCCGCCCCCCTGACTCTGTGCCACTGCCCCGCCCCCCTGACTCTGTGCCACTGCCCCCGCCCCCCCCGACTCTGTGCCACTGCCCGCCCCCCTGACTATGTGCCACTGCCCCGCCCCCCTGACTCTGTGCCACTGCCCCCGCCCCCCCCACTCTGTGCCACTGCCCCGCCCCCCCACTCTGTGCCACTGCCCCGCCCCCCTGTCTCTGAGCCACTGCCCCGCCCCCCCGACTCTGTGCCACTGCCCCACTCCCCCTGACTCTGTGCCACTGCCCCGCCCCCCCGACTCTGTGCCACTGCCCCACTCCCCCTGACTCTGTGCCACTGCCCCGCTCCCCCTGACTCTGTGCCACTGCCCCGCCCCCCCCTGACTCTGTGCCACTGCCCCGCCCCCCCCCCTGACTCTGTGCCACTGCCCCACTCCCCCTGACTCTGTGCCACTGCCCCCACTCCCCTGACTCTGTGCCACTGCCCCGCTCCCTCTGACTCTGTGCCACTTGCCCCGCCCCCCTGACTCTGTGCCACTGCGCCTCCCCCTGACTCTGTGCCACTGCCCGCCCCTTCTGACTCTGTGCCACTGCCCCGCCCCCCTGACTCTGTGCCACTGCCCCCGCCCCCCCCTGACTCCGTGCCACTGCCCCGCTCCCCCTGACTCTGTGCCACTGCCCCGCTCCCCCTGACTCTGTGCCACTGCCCCGCCCCCCCTGACTCTGTGCCACTGCCCCGCCCCCCCTGACTCTGTGCCACTGCCCCGCCCCCCCTGACTCTGTGCCACTGCCCCTGCCCCCCTGGAGTCTTCTTCCCTTTGCTGCAAACCGATTCCCCCCCCCCTTTCATGACCAGGCCATTTTTTGCGATATGGCAACTGACAATTGCGCGCGCGTGCGACGCTGTACCAAAATAAAATTTATGTCATTTATTCCCCACAAATAGCACTTTCTTTTGGTGGTATTTGATCACCTCTGGGGTTTTAATTATTTGCGCTATAAACAAAAAAATACCGACAATTTAAAATAAATAAATAAATACATTTAAAAAATCTATTTTTTTTTTACTTTCTGCTATAAAAGATCCGATACAAAATGTAAAAATCTAATTTCTTCATCAATTTAGGCCAATATGTATTCTGCTACATGTTTTTG